>NC_023749.2:29144380-29413986 GCF_000499845.2 Phaseolus vulgaris
ATGATCCTGCCGAAAACTCGAACGTGGAGGAATCGCTCTGCAGCACTCTCTGACCCGTCTACGCGACTGTGTTCTCTGCAAAATCACCCTCAGAACCTTCTCTCGGATCTCCAAACGTGACCTGCAAAACACACAGACGACGCCTCTAGCGGCCGTTTGCACTCCGACGATCAAGTTAGACCACAGAACCACCAAATGAGAAAAACTAGTAGTGTGTGTGAAAAACTCTCGCTCTCTTTTTTTCTCGTATCCCCCTCAATCTCTCCCTGATTCTATTTTATGTCTCTCTCTGTATCTGGGCCTAACAGAATTCTGTTATGCTTTCTGGCATGTGTCAGAACCCTGTTATGCTTTTCTGAGACAATGTTCCTCCAGAATCAGTAGAATGTGGGTGGGAGAGTCTGTGCGCGTCTCTGCGCTTGGCTGCGCCTGTCTGTACCCTTAGTGGTACGGAGTGCACTTTTATCTGGACCGCACCCCTCTCAGATGATGACACGTGGAGGCCTGCAATTCACATCTAACCACACACGTGTCACTTACTGGAAGGGCTCTAGCGCTTCTCTTTGTGTGCCTAAGTTACGCCCTTGCGGAGTAACTTAGGATATTTCTCCCACCTGGGTAAAACGCATACTCTTAAGAGAACGCCAGGTGTGGCTGGTCTAGGCACACTCACCAAGCGTTGCTCTCTGCGTAAACGGCTTACCCTTCACGGTGTCACGCACGTAATGGGTTGAGGGAATCACCAATCACTGACTGGTTTACTAGTTCCCTCAGGCCACTCTCGTGCATGCTTCCCTGAGATGTGTTCATGCGAGGTCCATGCGTAACGCTCTCGCTGGGAACCTCAGTCCCAGTTTAACTGCGTGTAACACGAGACCCCGATGACTGATCAGTGCTCTATTGCTTCTCGCGTTCTGCCCCCAGGCGTTCGTATGGGAACTGGTCTGTTGGTGGCCACTCGGTTACTGACCACCGATCACCGCACTGGGTGATCTGTCCCCTGACCTCTCTGCCGCCTGATCTGTCGGTGGTCCCTTGGTTACGGAACCCCCGATCACCGCTCTTGGCGATCGTCTCCCTGATCTCTCTGTCACCTGGTCCACGTGTCACCCTGCGAGTGGTCCACGTGGTCCTCTGCTGCTGACGTCATCGACCACCGATGACCGATCGGATCAATCTCCATTTCCACACCTTTCACATGAGAAAGTAGATTGTTTCCCTCAAACTTGAAGTTGGTGTAGAATACCCTCACCAAATCTGGATAGATGTTCCCTTTTAGCTTCAGAAATTTTCTGAGTGATTGGTCCTTGAGAAGCCTCCTCACTTTGTCAAGCTTTTGACTTTTCAGCCAATCAAAGCACACAACCTTGGGGTTGTTTATCTTCTTGACACTTGTTTCATACCTATACTTCTCAATGAGATCGGTGTCACCAGAAAACCAGCTTTCAAGCCTTCCTCCAGACCTTACAACTCTGGTTTTGACTCTTTTAGAGGTGGGAGGGGTTGATTCCATGACAACAGAGACGAAAACTCACTTCACAGAATTTTTGCAAGAGATGGTGGAAGAGATATTGCAAGAGATGTTGCAATTGGTTGTTCTTGTTGGAAGAAATCTCCACCTGATTTTATAGCAGCAAGAGAATCAAATTGAATTTAATTTTATTCAATGGGTACCTGATTTTCAGAGAGAGGACTTGACTCTGTTCTGCACAGAAAATGTCAGAAAAAGCTGAAAATCACATGGTCTTCACATGTGATCTTGACTAGTCATTAAGGCTCTTGAATTTCCAAGATTTTGGAATATATTCCTTTATGATTGTATTAACTTCTTTCTGAACATGCTCAGCTTTCAACACAGATCTTTTGACCAAGATTCTCTCTTTGAAATTGATCTTCAACGGCTAGAAATTCAAAAAGAACAATTAAATCGATTTCTTCACAGTGCTGTCAGACTCAAAACAATCGGTTGTTTTTCTGCAGCAGTTAAAAAAAACTTGATTTTGAAATTTTTAACCATAAACAGAAACAAATTAAAGCACATGACGTTGATTAAAAGAAAATTAATCACAAGAAAGAACTTTGAAACAAAAATTGAGAACAAATAAAGGAAGGTTTTATCCTTGTGTTGTTTCTTCAATGAGCTAATTGCTTGTTGATCAAGAAAACTTCTTTTCACTGTTTTGATCTTCTGCATAGCATTGATTCAACTTCAATGACTGCCTTTTTCTTCAACAGCTTGATCAGATGGCTCAGTTCTTCTTTTTCTCTTTATTTTTCCTGCATAAACAAATTCAAGTTGCAAGATTTGGTCCCCTTCCAAATTTGGGTCCATTTGGCTTTACTTTGCTGTTAGAAACTGTTGGGTTTAATAGTGCCAAAGTTCAAGAGGGGGGGTGAATTGACCTTTTAAAACTTTCTCGCAGAAACAGTGTTTAACACAGTTTTACAGAAAATAAATCGATTTATGTGAAAATGAACAGATTTATTTCAGCACTGTTTTTGTTTGAAAAGCTTTTAATACAGCAAGGTTAATCACAAGATTATGCAGATAGATTTTCCAGATGCACACACACAGATATCAGATTGAAAAACAGTGAAACACAAAAACAACAAACCTTAATTCCAATTCGTGTGATTTAGGTTCAGTTAAGGGCTTGACAATTAGTGAGACAATATATCACACACAACCTGTTTTATTAGTCTTTAACAGATTATCAGTGTTCTTATTGAAACCAGACAGTTTTCCAGAAATTAAGAACAATGAATCACAGAACAACAAGCCTCAGCTTTAAGCAATTGTTTAAGGTTCAATTAATAGCTTTGACAATTTCTTGAGCAACCTATCACAGTCAATCTGTTCCAGTGGCTTTTAGCAGATTTTATATGTTCTTATCAGATTCAAACAACTTTTTTAGAAATTAAGAACAGTATGCACAGTGCCCAGAAAGAACAGATTTATTTTCAATTGAACAGATTTATTTCTTTGCTGTTTATCAATTATGCAGAAACGAAATTGCAGAGAGTGAGAGAGAATGAACACAAGCAGTTATACTGGTTCACTCAACTGAGCTACATCCAGTCTTCACCAAAACCAGGTGGAAATCACTAAAACACAGTACAATCAAGTACAATTCCCACTGTTCTTGAAACCTACAAGAACTTAGGTACTCTTGCTGAAAAAACCTATTTCAGCTCACACATACTCTTCAAGAAAACCTATCAAGAAGAGTGTTCAACCAAACTATTACAAGTAATGAGAAGTGAAACGACTACACCTGATTGAAGATACAAAGATCTGCCTTAAACCAGTAGGCAAGATTGCTAGAACAGTAGCAGCACCTCACACCAAGCTTTTGGAACCAAACCAAGAACAAGCACTTTGTGATTTTTGAAATCTTTGAAGAACAAATGCTAATCCTTTGTAAACTTTTAATCCTCTGCTGTCAAAACTTGTTTTTGCAAATGTATGAACGAACGTTAAACTCAGAAACAAGTTTGCATTTTATAGAAAACCAACTTATAACAGATTTTTGAAAAACAGTTAAAGCTGTTATAAAATGAACAGATTGAAAATAAAATGAACAGATTTATTTTCAAAATCAGTTAGAGAATTTGTTAAGTGAGGAGACTTAGTCAACCATTCTGGTGCTGAGATAAAACTGAAAATCGTTTAAGCTTGACATGGCACCAGAGACAAAAAGAATCTATTCATTTACAGATGAACAAATTTATTTTTCAAAATGAAAACAGAGAAAGTTTAACTATTTAAAACTCAGTCGTTTTGAAAGATAGAAGACTTAGTCAAAATACATGATGCACAAAATCTAATTTTTTACAAGACTTAGCCAAGGCATCAGTGTAAAAATGAATCTGTTTATTTAGAAAAGAACAGATTTATTTTTATGCAGTAAATGTGTTTTTTGTAAAACATGTGAAAAACAGTTTAAGAAAACTTATGCTTGTTCTTATCACATGGCCAGTGGTTATGAGGTGAGTTACTCAGCAAAAAGCCCACTCTTAGACAACCTCTAAGCACTACCTAAGACATACTTAAAGCAAGGCAAAATACAAATGAAATGTACATATAAGTCTTCATCAAACACAATCTTGAAGGGGCAACAACCATCTTCAACAGAAACATCACATCCCTTAGGAATCCATTTCATAAGATCTTAAGGAACATAATATTTTCTAATTTTACAGAATCTAACAGAGTGGCCTTTCTTCATGCAATAAAAGCATGTAACAACCGGTTGTTTCGTTTTAACAATCGGTTGTTTTTCTGATTTTCTTAAAAAACTTTTTGAAAACCTATCTTGCTTGTTCTGTGGATTGAAGCCTAAACCAGCCTTTCCAAAAACACAAATTTGAGATGCCAAGACATTCTCAAAATTTGATTTCCCGTTTGAAAGCTTGTCCACAGTTTCAACAAGATAGTGAACCTTTTTCTCAAGATTTTCACAATTTGTGCAAATGAGAGTATCACACTTGCAAGAGGCATTTTTGAAATGATTTTCCAATTTTTCAAAATCACTTTTTGCTTTTCTCAGATCCTCTTCGAGTGATTTAACTTTATTTTCAAGCCCACTGTTAAGATCTTTCAATCGGTTGTTAGAAAGAACCAATCTATTAGCTTCATCATGTGTTTCTTGAAAAGCTTCAAGCAATTCACTATAGTTTTGTTCATTTAAGGAAGCACATGAACTTACCTCACTTGAACTGCAAGAATCATCATCATCCTCAGCTACTAAGCATATGTTGTCTTTTTCATCTTCACTTGATGAAGAACTTGATGATGACACCTCATTTTCATCCCAAGCAATGTAGGCTCTTTTTTGTCTTGCCTTTCTTCTCCTTGTAGCTTGTCTTTTTCTCTTTGCTCTTGTTGGGACAATCTGCCTTTACGTGACCTTGCTCACCGCAACCAAAAAAAGTATAGTTATTTGAATTAAATTCATTGGGTTTCTTGTTTCCATACCTATCCTTGTTGTTGTCTTTGTTGCGATTTCTCTTTAGAAATTTGCTGAATTTTCTTGACAGCAAACTTAGATTTTCCTCATCACTATCATCACTTGAATCTTGCTTTCCCTTATGTTTGGATGCTTTCAAGGCTATGCTCCTTGTGTGCTTATCTTCACTCTCTTGAACATTGAGTCTATTCATCTCTAGCTCATGTTCCCTAAGCTTTCCAAACAAAGAAGCAACACTTAATGATGTTAGATCTTTAGATTCGGAAATAGTAGTTACCTTTGGTTGCCATGCTCTATCAAGACATTTCAAGATCTTGATGTTCAGCTCTTCTTCGTCAAACGTCTTGTCTAGGGTCATAAGGTGATTGATGATGTGTGTAAACCTTTTCTGCACCTCAGCTATTGTTTCACCTTTCAGCATTCTAAACATCTCATACTCTTGGATGAGAGCATGCTTTCTAGCTCTTTTCACCTCATTTGTTCCTTCATGAGTGACTTCCAAAGTATCCCACATTTCTTTTGATGATTTGCATTGTGAGACCCTGAAAAACTCATCAGAATTTAAAGCAGAGGTTATAATATATTTGGCAATGCAATCGAATTTGGCCTTTTTACTCTCTGCATCAGTCCATTGAGACCATGGCTTCTCAATGACAGAACCATCTTTTTCAAACTTTGGGATAAAATGACCATTTTCAATTGCATACCAAATTCCTTTGTCAAGAGATTCCATAAATATTTTCATTCTAACTTTCTAAAACTGGTAATTCAAACCACAAAACAAGGGTGGTCTGTTTATTGAGGCACCTTCCCCAAACGGTAGTCTATCAGCCATTTTAAAAAGATTTTAGGATCAACTTGAATGACTTTCAAGAACCAAGCTCTTGATGCCAATTGTTAGAAAAGATGGCTTTAAACTAGAGGGGGGGGTGAATTGTTTAAAGGGGTTTTCGCAAACTTTTCAAAGCTAGAATGAATTTATTTCAGAAACCAATTGATTCAGCAATTCAGTTAGCCAAAACAGCAAGCAAAAACTGTAGTACTAGAAAAAACAATTGGTTGTTTCTTCGAAACAATCGGTTGTTTATACCAGCAAACAACAAACAAACTGAAATTAAAGAGTTAGAGATAGAGAGATTGTACACAGTTGTTTATACTGGTTCACTCCAAACTAGAGCTACATCCAGTATTCTCAGAAACCCTGAGGATATTCACTAAGCAATCACCACTTGATCACTTACACCACAACCAAGAGAATGACCTTGAAAACCTCAAGAAACACACTCTCCTTGGCCAACACTAAGATTGCTGATCTTGAACACCTCAAGAACACACAACCAATCTCAGCAAAACACACAAACGAATTGTTCAGCAGCTTACAAAGATTACACTTGTTACAGATGAATATCTGAAATCAATACAAGTAGAATCCTATTCCAGCACCTTGATCAATCTCTAAACTCTTAAGCAATCTCAGAACTCTTTGAAAAACTCTTAGTGAAAAACTTTGTCTCAAGATTCTTATTTTTTAAAAACAGTTTTTTCTGAAATTATACAAAGTTATTGTTTGTTATCAAATCTTAACAAAATCTTAATTGCATTTAAAATAGATTGGTCAAAGCATTTAATGACTGGAGCGTATTCAGTTAAAGCATTTAAAGCTCAGTCAAAGAAAACAGTTTTTCTGTTATGGTTATAAAACAAACAATCGATTGTTTCCTCGAATCAATCAGTTGTTTTGTTACTCAACAGTTTTAACCATTCAAAAACAGTTTTCAAACTTTCTCAAAAACCTAAGTGTAAACAATCGGTTGTTTCGACAAAACAATCGGTTGTTTCAACTTAGTTTGAAAAACATTTTACTTTGATAAAGATTGAGATGCTAATTGCTTGAGATTCAATCTAAGGGTGGATTACAACATTAAACTACCCCAGAACAAAGCTTAAACCAGCACAACAACAACAAGCAAAACAGAGGCTTCAACATCCTTCAAAGGATTTGGATTCTTCAAAACATTGAACACCACTTGGTTCAATAGCAGGGAGGATGGTTCGCTGGGCGGTAGAGTTGTCGGAGTTTGATGTCGAGTATGAACCCAGGGGGTCCATCAAAGGGCAAGTCTATGCTGACTTCGTGGCAGAGCTCTCACCAGGAGGAGACCCTCAAGAGGTAGAGTTAGGGTCACAGTGGATGCTCTCAGTGGATGGGTCCTCCAACCAGCAGGGAAGTGGCGCTAGAATAATCTTGGAGGGGCCTAATGGAGTGTTGATCGAGCAGGCTTTACGCTTCGCCTTCAAAGCATGCAATAACCAGGCAGAGTACGAGGCGTTGATTGCTGGGATGCTTTTGGCTAAAGAAATGGGTGCTCAGAGCCTCTTGGCAAAGAGTGACTCAAAATTGGTCACAGGGCAAGTAACAGGGGAGTATCAGGGAAAGGATCCACAGATGGCCGCATACTTGAGGTACGTCGAGGTGTTGAAGAGAGCCTTCGCTGCGTTTGAGCTGGTGGATGTCCCTAGGGAGCAGAATGCCAGAGCTGACCTGCTTGTCAAGCTGGCTAGCTCAGGCAAAGGGGGAAGGCAGAGGACTGTAATCCAAGAGACCCTCAAAACGCCACGAAAGTTTGTTGCGGACAACAGGGTGGATGTTCTTCACGTTAGTACAGCAAGAGGAAAGCCAAGGAACCATCGCTCTTTGAGTCAAGATACGGTGAGGGCACCCTGCATCAGTACTTACGCGACCTCACCAGAAGAAGAAAAGGGTGTACAGGTATGTGCTTTGGAGGAAGGCGACACATGGATGACCCCTTACAGGCGATACCTAGCGGATGGAATCCTCCTAGCGGAACCAGAAGAAGGCAAGAAGATCAAGAGGAACGCCGCGAGGTACACTTTAGTGGATGGGATATTATTCAGACACGGGTTTACGCACCCTATCATGACGTGCGTAAGTGGCCACGAGTGCACCAGGATAATGGCTGAACTCCACGAAGGTATTTGTGGGAGCCACGTGGGAGGAAGATCCTTGGCATCCAAGGTAATACGTGCAGGGTTTTTCTGGCCAACGGTAAGAGAGGACTGCGTGCGATACGCCCAGCGTTGCAAGTAGTGTCAAATGCACGCTGATTGGCACAAGGCACCGCCAGAGGAACTGAGATCCATATACAGCCCATGGCCTTTCCATACTTGGGGAATTGATATCCTAGGCCCGTTCCCATTGGCGATAAGGCAGATGATGTACTTGATCGTTGCCATCGAATACTTCACCAAGTGGATAGAGGCAGAACCAGTGGCACAGATCATTGTGCACAAGGTACAACACTTTGTTTGGAAGAACATTGTGTGTCGTTTTGGGGTGCCGAGGCGTCTCGTTTCAGACAATGGCACCCAGTTCGCGAGCCAACAGTTGGGGAAGTTGTGTACAAAAGTAGGAATCAAGCAGGTGTTTGCATCAGTCGAACACCCCCAGACGAATGGGCAGGTGGAGTCAGCGAATAGAGTTTTGTTGAGGGGTTTGAAACGTAGATTAGAGAAAGCTAAAGGGGCGTGGGCAGAAGAAGTACCAAGGATCGTATGGGCTTACCACACCACGCCTCAATCTTCCACTATGGAGACGCCTTTCAGTCTAGTGTATGGGTCGGATGCCATGATCCCAGTGGAGATCCACGAGAGCTCGCCTCGTTTCCTAGGTTTCGTGGCAGAGGAGTCCAACGAAGAAAGGAAGGTGAACCTGGATCTGATAGACAAAGCTAGAGAAGAGGCAAGAATAAAGGCTGAGGTTGTGAAGAGAAGAGTGGAGCGTCAGTACAGCTCTAAGGTGAAGCTGCGACAATTCCAGGTTGGTGATCTGGTCATGAGGAAGGCTCATCCTTACGAGTTGGAAAACAAGTTGTCTCCCAAATGGACTGGGCCGTTCAGAGTAATCAAAGCCAAGGGGAATGGTTCATATAAGTTAAAGACTCTAGAAGGAGGCCCCATCGCACATAGTTGGAATGCGGCGAATTTAAAGTTTTATTTCAGTTGAAATTTTGTAAAGGGGCCACTCTTTTTCCCTCTCGGGTTTTTTTAATGAGGTCACCCGAATAAAGAAAAAAGAAGTTTAAGATATTTCTGCCTTAGTTTTTTCCTCTCATGTAAGATCAAAGATTAAAGAAACAGAGACAAAGGTTCAAGGCGTCGCCAAGATGAGGCGTCGCCAAGATGAGGCGTCGCCAAGATAAGGCGTCGCCAAGATAAAGCGTCGCCAAGATAAAGCGTCGCCAAGATAAGGCGTCGCCGGAACAAGGCGTCGCCAGAAGTAGGCATCGCTAGATAAAGGAGCGGAGGTCAGATGCAAAGCAAGATAACAGGTATGTTCTGTATAAGTTAAAAATCCGGATTCCTAGTCCTTGAGCAGGGGTTAAGGGAATCCTATGGGACACCCCTTCCTCAGGTATGAATAGCTAGCCCCGGTACCAGATGTTAGACATAAGTTAAAAAATCCAGGTGCCTAGTCCTTGAGCAGGGGTTAAGGGATTCCTTCGGGACACCCCCTCCTCAGGTATGAATAGCTAGCCCCAGTATCAGACGATAGACAAAGACTAAAATCTGGGTGCCTAGTCCCTGAGTAGGGGTTAAGGGATTCCTTCGGGACGCCCCCTCCTCAGGGAGGAACAGCTAGCCCCAGCGTCTGATGTTTAGAACACTTCGCCTTGGTGTTTTCAGACACGCTGAGGACGATAAGACATTGCTGTAGTAGGCCTCTCCTCAGGCGTGGGCACCAAGCGCAAAGAGATAAGAGCTAAGTTGCCTTGGCGTCTTAGACACCCCATGGATGATACGACACTGTTGTGTAGGCCTCTCCATGGGCGTGGGCACCAGAGCACGATTTTTGTCCCAAGTGTTTAGACACGCTGAGGACACCCAGAGCAGGTCTCTCCTCGAGCATAGACACCCAGTACAGGTAAGATAGGTCCTCCACGCCCTCGAGCGATATCAAGGCCACGGAAGAACAGATAAGTCCTCCTCGCCCTTGAGCGATGTCGAGGCTAGAAAGGAGACGAGGCCCCTATGCATTTTAAGCGGTGATAAGGCCAGCAATGCCTTTGGTAGTAAGCGCCTTGGGGCTCAAGACAAGTAGGTAAAGAGCAAGGAGGGTATGAAACATGAAGGCACGAGCCACCAAAGACAAGGAAAATGCACGAAGTTAAATCCTCCTTTGCTTTTGGGCGATAACGAGGCAGGCGACGCCTCCATGAGGAAGATTCCTCACAGATACGAAGGCCAGGCAAGTTTCTGAGTGAAACACCAAGAGAAGGGTATGCGTCACGATTTAGAAGGAAAGAGTGAGAAAGAAAGTCACGTGCTACCTAAAAGAGGTAAAGGTGAAGCGATGAAGATATACATCGAAGGGGAATGCCCGTAGTGCCTTTGATATAGATAAAAAGCAGAAGCAGGTAAAAAGTGCAAGAGAAGTTAAAGCAAACAAGGATGTAAAGACAAATGTCGAATAAGCATTTAAACAGAGCCAATTGTCTGAGTTACAAATAAATTCAAATGTATATACCAAGTTACAGGGAAAAGGTTCAAAATATGCATCAGTTCACTTCCCAAGGTCGAGAGGAACGACCTTCCCATTGACAATATGGTTGAAGGGGTTGCAGTTGGAGGTATCAATCCCTGGGTTTTCACAGGCGGCTTGGGCTAGGGCCTCCTTGAATCCCTCTGCAAAGGTGTCGGCCATGTCATCAATAAGCTTCCCTTTGGCCTTCTCCAGTTTTTCAATTGTGGAGTCCCGGATTTCCCTCTCCACAATGAGCTCTTTTTTGGCCCTCTCCAGCTCTTCAATCGTGGAATCTCTGGAGGCTAGCTGCTTCTTGAGAACTTCCTTCTCCACCTGAAGCCTGTTCAGTTTAGCCTGGAACTTACCATGCTTAGTTGGGAGAAGGTTGAGCGCTTCCATCTTTGCAGTTAGCTCCCCTTCAGTTTTTTCCAGCAATTGCTCCCGGTCAGCGCACTGGTCGGCAAGTTGTTTCTGTTGTGCCTCGGAAGTTTTCACCGTCGTTTCAAGATCGGCGATTCTAGATTGCAGAGACGCCACCTGATTGAGGAGCTCCGGGTTAGCTTGCCTTGCACCATACAGTCGTTTGCGGGCTTCCTCATTGGCCTCTTGGGCCCTCTTTAGAGAGGCCTTATAAACCTCCTTTTGGCACACCCAGCCACGGCACATGCTCTCCTTTTCCTCTTTCAGGGTAGCCACTTCCTGTTGGAGAGTTTGGAGGGTGCGTGCCTCGTCAGCCTTGGACTTTGCTTGGGCGCGCCACTCAAGGGCGACGGAGAAGAAGACCCCCAGATAGTAAGGCATGCCCTCTGACTGTGGCACTCCAGAAGACTCACCCGACGACAGCCTCTCGTTGAAACCCCTCATCAGCTGCATGATGGGTGGGGGAATCGCTATAAGCTTTGGGGTAAGTGTTGGGGCGGCAGGTGTTGGAGTTGGTGTTGGTGTTGGTGTTGGTAAAGGCACAGACTCTACCACTCCCTCCTCCTGGACTGTTTGTGGCGAGGGAGATGGCGAAGGAGATGTGGCGCTGGGAGGGTTGTTCATCAATGACCCCCCATGCAGAGGTGAAGGGGAGCGTGAGTAAACGATACAGTTGGTCCTCCTCCTCTTATAGGAAGGTCCCATGTCCGAGTCTTCATCCTCGGAGGAGATGGTGAGCACCCTCTTGCCTTTGTCAAGCGGGGCTGTAGGAGGAGTGCCAGCTACAGCCAGTGGGACTGCAGCAATGGGAGGGGGTGATTTGGGTGTTTGGAGTGTGCGAGGAGAGTTTGGTGTTTGTAGGGAATGGGGAGAGCTGGGTGTTTCGGCAATGTGGCGTGGTGGTGATGGTGGCAGTGGGTTGGACTCGATGACGGGGATAATGGAGGCGCCAGCCTTTCCAGGTGATGCATCAAAGCGAGTCTTCAGGGACTTAGCCAGTTCGACTCGCCTTGAAGAGTCCATCACTGATGCTGCACCAAGACAAACCAAGCAACAAAGGTTAGTTAAGCGTGAAGTGTTAAATACATATGGTGATGCATAGAAATGTAGAGTTAAGATTTGAACTCAGGGCCAAGTACAGAACGTCAACTCTACCAGTGAGCCAAATTCACAGATCAACAACACGTATGAAAATTAGAGCAGATAAACATTGCTTACGATAATCAGAAAAAGCACAATTAAGAATCAGATATAAAGAAGACAAATAAGGGGCGAGATTCCCTACCAAAATACGCAGAAAGGGCGTTGGCATCAAATTCGCGAGCTATAAGTGTCGAGGTGTGGAAGACGATCCTCAGGCTAGCTAAGGCCACACACACCTCCCTATCAGCGGAGGATAGCTCATCCAAAGATTTGGGCTTGGTCGGATTGGGCTTCTCCGTCCAGTACAGAGGAAAGCCATCCAAGGCTGTAAGGTCCTGTTTGGCGCAACACACCCCGAAGAAATTACCTTTCCAGCCTTTGAAAGAGTTCTGGAAGAGGGTGAGGAGGATTCTGCTAGCAACTCCGAAAAAGCTCACCCAGAGACTTTTCCCTTGCTTTTTCACTTCAAAGAAATGAAGGAAAACGTCTATTGAGGGTGGGATGCCCAGATACCCAAACAGGATCTGGAAGGCCCTGACGAATGCCCAGCCATTGGGTGTAGTTGGGCGGGGGCTACATTGATCTCCGTAAGCAGCTCCTTCTTGAAGGCCGTAAAGGGGAGGCGCAGACCGACGCGCTTAAATACCGCTTGGTAGAAGAAAAAGAAGGGTTTTCCCCCATTGGACCTGTCGTCCACGCAAACTAGCTCCCCAGGGGTGCCGTGACGGATGGAGATATGAGAATCATGGGTTCTGCAGAAGGCGTTGAAGTTGTACAATCGCAGGTCACCCAGATGTTTTTCTATATCTTCAATAGTAGTTAAGGTGGTGCATTCGTTCAAGAGTTCGTCAGAAGCCCATGAATAAAGGGCCTTGTAGTGGACCTTTGGGGGAGGAGGATTGGGCGTTGTTTTCGTACGCGCCATATATTTATAGAGAAGCTGAAGAAGGAAGAAAAAGCAAAGGCTTAGTGAAGGAGTTCTGAAGAAGCAAATGGGACAAAACCCTAAGAAAACCCCCCACCCACACGAGAAATCCAGAAAATAGGGGAGAGCGAAGAATTGCGGAGAAAAGGAGAGGAATACAAAAATACAAGAAACGTAAACAGGCCCAGGCAGTTAAGAGAGCGGTACAACTAAGTATGAGGAAGATAATAGCAGAAAAACCGTACCTTTGGTGATTTGGAAATGGAAAGGCACGAGCTTTGGTGAACGAAGAAGGGAGGGAACGTGAGAGCTTAAGAGAAAAGAAGAGTGAACAGTGAAGAAGAACGCAAGAGTGAATAGAACAGTAGTTGAAGCGCGGGATTTTGAAGACTTAAACGTTACGACTGAAGCGCAAGAGGCGCTAGATTGGGACCGTGCGATCGAGCCACGTGTCAAGAGATTAAGCGCTAACTTGGAGTGCAAGAGGCACCAAGCGCTGGCCATACGATTGAGCCACGAGTCAAGAGATTAGAGCGTGACCCAAAGCGTCACTTCTCCCGCTCAGAGAATGTTACATCTTCAGCACAAAGAATGTCAAGTCAGCAGTACGGAGAATGTCACATCAGCGGTATGGAGAATGTCACGTCAGCTGATCAGAGAATGACATGTCATCAGAGTGAATAGAACAGTAGTTGAAGCGCGGGATTTTGAAGACTTAAACGTTACGACTGAAGCGCAAGAGGCGCTAGATTGGGACCGTGCGATCGAGCCACGTGTCAAGAGATTAAGCGCTAACTTGGAGTGCAAGAGGCACCAAGCGCTAGCCATACGATTGAGCCACGAGTCAAGAGATTAGAGCGTGACCCAAAGCGTCACTTCTCCCGCTCAGAGAATGTTACATCTTCAGCACAAAGAATGTCAAGTCAGCAGTACGGAGAATGTCACGTCAGCGGTATGGAGAATGTCACGTCAGCTGATCAGAGAATGACATGTCATCAGAGTGCCACGTGGACAATAGGGCGAGGCCTTAGTCTTTTCGCTGAGAACAAGTTATCAGCTTAAGACTGGGGGGCTTGTGTACCGTGCCGTCCCCGGGCATTGACCAAAGTCAAAGTCAACAGTTAAGTCAAAGTCAACATATAGTGGGACCACTCGAGGAGTCCAAAGAAGGAAGTCAACAGACTGACCGCTTGAGATAAGGCGTCGCCAAGATGGGGCGTCGCCAAGAGCAGGCGTCGCCAAGATGAGGCGTCGTCAAGATGAGGCGTCGCCAAGATGAGGCGTCGCCAAAGTAAGGCGTCGCAAGGAGAGGGTGTCACCAGGTTGAAGCATCGCCAGGTTAAGACATAGCCCAAAACAGTAACAAAGAGAAGAGAAAAGTGGCTTCAAGGCCATAGTTCTAGTACCAGTAGGGAGTAACCAGACTCGTGAAGTACTCATACCACCGCTGGGAGGCCCCTAGGATAGATACGACCCATGAGAGGGCCACGCCTAGGGGCAAACCATGTGCGTAGTGCAAGAGGAAGGTAGATACACTCCCAGGGGAAGTGACTAGAGGTTGGGGGGTTTGAGTTGGCACCCAGAAAGTCACCCCACGCGCCAGATGCTCTTCGAGGAAAAAGGAATAGCACAATGGAATAACCCTAAGTTGGGTTATGATGCCGTGAGGCTCTCTGCGTAGAATAACGATCAAGTCAGAAGAACACGTGGCAATAAGCACTGGAATATCAATATTCTCCTGAAAGTTCGCTAAGGTACGCGTTAATTTAGTTTACGTATCAAATGTTTCAAGGCATATTTTTATACACTTTCAATGCGCTTTAATGCGCTTTAACGCGCTTTAAATGCGGGAGGTGTATAAAAAGGGGCCTTGGGACGTTTGAAGGGGATCCGAGTTTTGACCTAATTCTCACAGTTTACACAGAGCCACAAACCCTAGTTGTTTCATGACGCACCCACTATACGCACAGACAATTAAGGCAACACAGTACTAGTTATTGAGTATGATGGAGATCAAGATCAAGAGAACATAGAGGCCAATCAACAAGATCAAGAAGAGGTGGAGGCACAAATAGAAGACGCCCATGGAGGTCAAAGTCCACCTCAAAGGCTTACAAGAAGCATGTTTAAAGCTTTAGGAGCAATAGGACATTTATTTTCTCTTTTTGTAATTTCTTTAGTTGAAGGTGCTTAGAGGGAAACTTTAGAAACCTCTATTGTTATAGCATCTTTTAGGCTTTAGTTAGGAACTTTAGGGGGGGTGTGTTAGTAGATAGGTGTAGAAGTAGAATAGGAGGTGCCAAAGTGAAAGAAGGAGTCACACCTTCCAAATGGCTTGAAATAGGCGCCGGTTTTAGCTAGCTTTAGGAGGGAAATTTGAATTGTTTTAGCTTGCATTTTCAGCACCTTAGGCTATAAATAGAGGTGCTCTCTTTGTAAAATTGAGATTGGAACTTATCTAAAGAAACTATACTCAAAATTGGAGTGAGCATTGGAGAGCTTTTGAGCCTTCTTCTCTAGTCTTATCTTGAAGGATCCATGGTGTCCTCAAGTGGCGGCAGCACTCTCATCTAGGAGCAACTACACTTCTAGTGGCGAGATCATTCACCATTCTTCCATCTTCATGAGCATTCTCTTCTCCTTCCTTTCTTCTCTTGTTAATTTCCTTGTCTTAGCTTGTTTCCTAGTTGTTTTGGTTCGGCAATTTCAGCTTGTTAATGTGTAGCTATGGTTCATTTGTGTTCTTGGCTGTTCTTCATCTTTTCTTCTTCAATTCCAGCATTTTGATTCGGTACCTTGCTGTTTTATTTTTGTTAATTAGTGTTTTTGCCTTTCCTCCATTTCTTTTGGTTCAATTTGATAATATGTGGAACATCCAAATGAGTTTGGGATTTGGTACTAGTTTTTGGTGAGTTCTTGTTTTAGAACATTGATCCAACTCTAAGAAAAGTGCCTAAATAATGTCCAGCTCAAGGTGATTCCTAAGAATGTCAAGAATCATTCTCTATATGGCTAGTGGAATCACATCATGTGGTATCATGAGTTTAGGTGTGTTCTTGTTTAATTGTTGAGTTGTGTAGCACTTTTTTTGCAAGAGCTCTTTAATTTTCTTGCAATTTAAGTTTCTGTTTTAGATTTTTACTTGAGTATTCTTGCTGTTTTTCTTTTACTCCAAGTGCTTGTGAAAAGGTTTATGGCACTCATTCTTCTTATGAGTATGGTTGCTCTTTTGGAATGGCATTATCCTTCCTAGAGTTTACCTTAAGCTTCCTTTCACTTGTTGTTAAAATTTGTGATGTGTCTTTTAATTTTGTAATCATGTCAAGTTTTGTCTTAGTCATGTTATTCCATAATTGTCATTACTTCTAGTAGTACTTTTATTGTTTTGATTGTTTCTTGCTTTAGTGTCATATAATTTTCTGAATTGATATTGATCCTTTGTGCATTTTATTTTTAGAATTGAGTTCATACTTGTATTCTAGACCTATACAAGTTCCAATACATCATTTTCCATTATGTCTTTGCTAGTTCATAATTCTGTTTTTTTATTCCTATTAGGATTCCTCTGTTTCTGAAAAACGTGCTTACTGTTTTTCCTTATTGCAATTTATTTACTCACTGGAAAATTCTGAAATTCTGGATTTGTGATATTCGAAGTGTTAGAAAAGAGTAGAAAAAAGAATCATTCAAAAATTCAAAGTACACAAAAAATGATAAATAAAATAAAAAAAGTGTACAATTCTGCCGAAAAGAATACGATAATCTGGCAGCGATTTTAAAAAATTTATCTCAATTAATTGGCTTACTTTTTTTAATTGATTCCACTTTCATTATTGAGTTAACATCTTGAAGTTTCTGTGGTTTAAATTTCATAATCCAGTTCGCTCTACATCATTCCAGTTAAATCAGTGAATATCAAGCACAGTTTGCATTTAAAAAAAATAAAATTCCAGTAGCTAATTTTTTGTTTTCTTCATCTACTCTAGTGCTTTTCCTTAAGTATTCTTTTGTGTGCCTACTTTCTCATTGAGTTCTTTATTTTCTTGATTGTCTTTCATTCTTACTCTTTGAGTTTGTCTTACATATAGTTTTCCTTTTGCAATTACCTTTCCTTGCTTATACCTTTTCTTGTTTGTCTTTATTGTTTCATTGGTTTTGTGGTGGTTGCTTTTGAGATTGGTGTGCTTGCTTTGACATCTTTCATTTGAGGATTCCAAGGCCTCAAGATCAGATTGGTGCAAGAACATTATTTCTTTGAGAGTGACCTCTTTTTCTACCTCATTTCACTTCGGCATTCTTGCTGGCCAAGCTCACTGTTTTTGCTAATTTTTAACTTGTTTGCTGTTTTTGTGTGTTTGCTGTTTTTAATTACAAATGGCTGGATTTTCAAGTGATGCATCCTACAAGCAGAATTCTCCTTCCAAAGCTTCAATCCTTGGTGAATTACATGAAGCTCAAAGAACAATTAGACGGTTGGAGGAGAAATTGCAAAAGTTGGAGGTGCAACAAACTAGACCATCTCCTTCCATCCATGATGAGCATCTTGCACATAGACCTTCAACAAGAGCATCTTCAAATGATTTTGGCCGTGAAGATGAGCATAGGAGAAGGAGAACTCCACCCCAAGTCCATGGACAAAGACATCATCATCAAGGGGAAAGAACTCACTACGGCAATGGCTTCTATCATGATGCAAAGTCTAAGCTTCCTTCGGTCAAGCTACCTTGTTTTAATGGTTCTAGTGATCCAAATGTATATTTAGATTGGGAGGCTAAGTGTGAACAAATTTTTGAGATCCATGAGATCCAAGATGAGCATAAGCTTATGCTAGCCACCCTAGAGTTTAGTGATTATGCCATGAAATGGTGGCATGGAATTGTAAAGGACATTATCTATCACAAGGGTCATATGCGCGCTAGGTTTGTGCCCCCACATTTTAGGAAAGACCTCATGTTGAGACTCCAACGGTTTCAACAAGGCACGCTAAATGTGGATGAATATTATAAGGAGCTTGAGACGCTTGTGCTTAAAATTGAATTAGAAGAAAGTGAAGAAGCCATGGTTGCTAGGTTTGTGAGTGGTCTTAGGAAGGATATTCAAGACATTGTTGAGTTACAAGAGTATTCATCATTGGGCTCTTTAGTTCATCTTGCAATGAAGGTGGAAGCCCAACTTGCTAAGAAAAACTCTTTTAAAAATGCTTCCAATGATGGATACTACTCCAAGTCTTGGAGAAACAAAACTTCTTTTTCTAAACATCCTTCCAAAGATTCTTCTTTCAAACCCAAGGAATCTAAGCCATCTACTTCTAGGCCTAAATCTCCCACTAGAACGTCTAATACTAAATGCTTTAAATGTATGGGTTATGGTCATATTGCTGCAAATTGTCCTTCCAAACGAAGTATGTACATGCATGAGGGCATTGTAGTTAGTGAGCATGATTCGGATTCTCCTAAGCATTCATTGCATTCACATGCATCTAGTGAGGAAGAGAGCGAATATCCACTTGAAGGGGACTTGTTAGTTGTGAGAAGACTTCTTGGACAAGTTTCACAACCTTTTGATGAAAGTCAAAGGGAAAATATTTTCCATACAAGATGTCTTATTCAAAACAACATTTGTTCCTTGATAGTGGATGGGGGTAGTTGTGCAAATGTGGCTAGTACAAGAGTAGTAGATAAGCTTGGATTGCCTACTATCTCTCATACAAAGCCCTACAACTTACAATGGCTTAGTGAAGTAGGAGAAATAATTGTCAATAAATAAGTCCTCATCCATTTCTCCATTGGAAAATACAAAGATGAGGTATTATGTGATGTTGTGCCCATGGAAGCCACTCATGTTCTTTTGGGAAGGCCTTGGCAATTTGATAGAAAAGTTTTACATGATGGCTTTACCAACAAACTATCTTTTGAATTCCATGGTCACAAGGTTACTTTAAAATCTCTCTCTCCAAGAGAAGTCTATGAGGACCAAGTTATCATGAAGAAAAAGAGGGAGAGTGAAAAAGATAAAAAAGATAAGAGTTCTAAGCCTACACTCCTTGTGTCTAGGCGTGACATTGAAAGGGAAATAGTGGCTCATCATCCTCTTTTCTTAGCCCTCCCTAGAACTCTTAGAGTATAAACACTTGTTGATAGTCCTCATTGCTTGGAAAATTTGGTAGAAGAGTTCTAAGATGTGTTTCAAGATCCTCCAAATGGACTTCCACCTTTGAGAGGGATTGAGCACCAAATTGATTTGATACCGGGTTCTTCTTTACCAAACCGTCCAGCATATAGGACCAATCCAAGTGAAACCAAGGAAATTCGCCAACAAGTTGAGGCTTTGATTGAGAAAGGGTGGGTGCAAGATAGCATGAGTCCTTGTGCTATGCCTATCATCTTAGTGCCAAAAAAGGATGGCACATGGCGAATGTGTTTGGATTGTAGAGCCATCAATAACATAACAATTAAGTATAGGCATCCCATACCTAGACTAGATGATTTGTTGGATGAATTACATGGTTCCAAAATCTTTTCAAAGATTGATCTTAAAAGCGGCTACAATCAAATCCGTATCAAACCGGGTGATGAATGGAAGACGGCTTTTAAGACCAACTTTGGTTTATATGAGTGGTTAGTCATGCCTTTTGGCCTAACTAATGCACCAAGTACTTTCATGCGCCTCATGCATCATGTTCTTAGACCTTTCATTGGTAAGTTTGTTGTGGTTTACTTTGATGACATTCTCATTTATAGCTTATGTTTGAATGACCATAGGTTGCATGTTAGGCAACTTTTAGAAACCCTTAGGAAGGAACATTTGTATGCTAACCTTGCTAAATGTATGTTTGCTCTTGATCATATAGAATTCCTAGGGTTTGTTGTGAGTTATAAAGGGGTCCATGTGGACAAAACAAAGGTGGTGGCCATTCAAAATTGGCCTACACCGAAATCTTTGAATGAGGTCCGAAGTTTTCATGGACTTGCTTCTTTCTATAGAAGATTTGTCCCAAACTTTGGTACCATTGCCGCACCACTCAATGACATAGTGAAAAAGGATGTGGTCTTTCATTGGGGAGAAGCACAACAAAATGCTTTTGACACTTTGAAAGAAAAATTGACTAATGCTCCCATCTTGGCCCTTCCTAATTTCACTAAGACATTTGAGATTGAGTGTGATGCTTCAAGCATAGGTATTGGGGCTGTTCTCCTTCAAGAGGGCCACCCCATAGCCTATTTTAGTGAGAAATTGAAGGGAAGTCATCTCAACTATTCCACCTATGATAAGGAATTATATGCACTTGTTAGGGCTTTGTTTACTTGGCAACACTATCTTTTTCCCAAAGAGTTTGTGATACTTAGTGTACCGCCCTGGTAGTCGGGAGTGATGACGTGGCATCCTGCTACAGTATAGGCGTGTTGACAAGGCGCCAGGTTGGCAGAAGGGAAGGAAGTCGGGGGGGCTCGCGTAGTCGCCAGTTGTCAAGTTGGCGTGTTCCGATCTCCAGCTTACTAGAATCGGCGATCACCGGGTTAAAGATGAAGTCGCCAGATGTAGATTCAGGCGACCTAGTCATTGGAGATCGCCAGAGCAAGCACATCGCCAAGGATGAAGGAGGAGCAGATTATGAAGGCGGCCGGCGAGACCACAGGGAAGGTGTATGAAGGCCCCTAACTCGCCAGTTTCAGTAGAGATTGCACTCCCAAGTTAGCTATGCACTGGGCAGTACCATGCATACGTAACTTAGCCAAAATGAGAGTAGAAGCAGCGCCAAGTCAAGGAGCCTCCAGATGATGGCACGTGTACAGTTGGATGCGAGCCACGTGTCCAAGTCTGTAACTGCCAGGAGAGAGAAAGCTACCAGGTATATAAGAGTTCTCAACAAACTTTCTGAGGTACGCACGTTCAGATTATACTCTTTACGCTTGCGAGTTGTAGAGCTGACTGTGAGAGAGGATTTGCACGGTTCTTGTTCTCTTAGTATTTGGTGATACTGTCACTGACTTGAGCGTTGGAGTGCGATCGGCCGCAGCGGCACCGCTCTGTTTCTTTGCAGGTTCTTGAGGTGGATCTCGAAGAGGAACGGAGGTTCGAAGCGGTGCGCACGTCGATCCTTTGACGAGGCAGTTTCCAGCGTTCCGGTCAACAGGCAGGATCATCAGGCGCCCACTGTGGGGCCGTGTAAAACTTGCTCCCATCCACAGCGTGAGTTGTTGGAAGTTTTCGAAGTTTTTTGCGTGGTTGTGTGCTGGTGCAACCATCGTTCGCTGTTTGCTTGAGTTTCGTTCGGTGAATTTGCGTTTTGTACCGTTCGTTTGGCTTTTCGATCGGCGGAGTGAGGTTTCCTGCTGTTTACACGTAATCTGTTTGGTGGAAGTTCGAGTTCTTTCGCTCGTTTGGTTGTCCGCGGGGAAGCGGTGGTTTCTGGTGAAGTTGTGGTTTTCTTTGAAGGCTTACGGTGTTCTTGAGTTTTCTTGTGCAGTTTCGCACTGTTTTCTCCGGTTGATCGCTGATTCGATCGTGGTTGAAGTGTTGTTCGCTGCATTCTTGTGATTCGCTGAAGTTCATGAGAAAAATGAGAAGCAATCGTTCAAGCCCCGTGGCGCCTGTCGCTGCTGAAGGCGACGCCGCCATGACCATGGCGCAGATGGCAGAGATGATGCGCTCGTTGCAGGCAACTGTGGAAGCCTCACGCGTAGAGCAGGCGAGAATACATGAGGACCTGGTCGCCTCTCGCGCAAGGAATGAGGAGCTCAGCAAGGTTACTGAGGAGCTGCGTCAAGCTCTTCAGGAGCAGCAAGGGCGTTCTTCTGCTGAAGAGGTGGCGCCGTCATCGCCACCTCGTGTTTTTCCTATGCCTTTTGTTCAGGCGATTACCGACACGCCCATTCCTGCGAGTGTGGTTCCGGTTAAGGCTGTTTTCACCGGCGTGGAGGATCCTGAGGATCCTGAGGCTCATCTCACCACGTTCCATACGCAGATGATGCTGTCGGGAGGGTCCGACGCCGTCTACTGCAAGATGTTCGTGAGTACGCTCCAGGGGACGGCGATGGAGTGGTTTGTGAGCCTGCCTAACGGCCACATAACCAATTTTCAACAGTTCTCGAAGATCTTTGTTGAGCAGTACATCGTGAATAAGGCACCGCCCAGGGTGTCTTATGATCTGTTTGATATAAGGCAGTACCAGGGAGAGTCCCTCAGAGAATACCTGAATCGCTTTGGAGCGCAGATGGTCAGATCGCCGGCCAAGGATGAAGAAATGCTGGTCTATGCCTTCAAGAAGGGCGTGCAGCCAGGACCATTTTGCGAGGCCTTGATCAGGGCTCACCCAGCGACGTTTGCTGAAGTCAGGCGACTTGCGGTGGCTCACATCGCCGACGAGAATGAAGTCGCCGAGAAGAGAGGAAGCGTGGCTCCCGCCAGGCCACACGCCCAGACCAGGATCCAGCCGCAGAGGGTGCTGGAGACAGCAGCGGTGGCCAGGAAGGACCAGAGGACCCGCCATCCTTACGACAGGAGGAACAAGGGAAGGAGCCAGGGGCGCCAGCAACCAGCACGCCGGGAATACAATTGCCCGCCTAAGCACAAGTTTGTCATGGGACTAGCGGACCTGATCGCCATTCCTAATATATCTGCTAGGTTGAAAGCGCCTGAGAAGGTGGGCGACAAGGTGCTGGGGTCAAAGCCAGATGCCTGGTGTGAGTTTCACCAAGGCTTTGGCCACACTTTGGACTCGTGTTTGTCCTTGGGATATCAGCTCGACGATCTGGTTAAGAGCGGGTTCCTAAATGACTATCTGCTGGACAGGAGGACGGGGGGAGCGTGGAGTTCCCAGCCAGCAGGTGGAGAAGCCCAGCAACACGAGATGCCTATCCACGGGGAGATCCACACCATTGCAGGGGGCTTCTCAGGTGGTGGATGCACCGCATCGCAGAGGAAGAAGTACGCGCGATCGGTGATGACAGTGGATATGTTTGAAGATCACTCGCTGGAAGTGGACATTACGTTCACCAAGCAGGATCTTCGGGACGTTGTGCCTCATGACAACGATCCCATAGTCATTTCGTTGGTTACGGCGGGAAGGAAGGTCCACAGAGTTCTGGTGGACCAAGGAAGCTCGGCAGACGTGATGTTCTGGCCGACTTTCACGCAGCTGGAGTTGCCCCTTGACCAGCTAAGGCCCTATGGAGGGTGCCTATATGGGTTCGCTGGTGACCAGGTGGAGGTCAGGGGGTACATTGAGCTGAGAACCACGTTTACAGATGAGGCTGGGTCGAGGACGGAGAAAATCAAGTACCTCATCGTAAACGCCCCTTCAGCATATAACATCCTGTTGGGAAGGCCCACGCTTAACAGGATAGGCGCCATTCCGTCGACTCGGCACATGAAGGTAAAGTTGCCGTCCATGGAAGGGGTGGTGATCACGATCAAGTCTGATCAGAAAGAAGCGAAAAGGTGCTATGAGAATAGCCTGAAAAACAAAAGATCAGTGAGTTATGTAACAACCACCCCACCTCCCGGTGTGAAGCCCAGATCGACGGTAACAGAGGAGGCCGCCGGAAGAGATGTGGAGATGGTGGACGCTGAGCTGGGCGAGAGGAATGCTGGTCTGGAGGAGGAAGAGGCGCGGAATCGCCCTGAGGAAGCGAGGGAGCAGGGAATCGCCAGGGCGGTGATCGCCAGAGAATCCAAGCCAAAGCCTGTCGAGCAGTGGCTCGAAAAGGAGATCGGAGGAAAAATCTTCAAGCTGGGAAGATCTCTGGAGGTCGAGCTCCAGGACCAGATCGCCAAGGTGATTGAGCGGCATCTGGACGCGTTTGCATGGTCCGCTTCGGACATGCCCGGGATTGATCCCGACTTCTTGTGCCATCATCTGGCGATGGATAATTTGGTGCGACAAAGGAGAAGAAAGTTCAACGAGGAGAGGAGGCAGGCGATCAGGGACGAAACACAGAAACTCCTCGCTGCAGGCCACATCAGGGAAGTCCAGTACCCTGAATGGCTGGCAAATGTCGTGCTGGTAAAGAAGAGTAACGGGAAATGGCGCATGTGCGTCGATTTCACCGACCTGAACAAAGCTTGCCCAAAGGTTTCGTATCCTTTACCAAGCATAGATGCCCTGGTCGATAGTGCTGCAGGGTGTAAGTTGCTGAGTTTCCTGGATGCCTTCTGAGGATATAATCAGATCAAGATGCATCCCATGGATGAAGAGAAGACAGCCTTCATGACGGAGAGGTCGTGCTATTGCTATAAGGTGATGCCGTTTGGGCTGAAGAACGCGGGGGCCACGTACCAGAGGCTGATGGATCGAGTACTTGCACCAATGCTGGGAAGGAACGTGCAAGCTTACGTCGATGACATGGTCGTGACCTCGCAGGAAAAAAGCAAGCACGTTGCAGACTTGGAAGAATTGTTCACGACGATCGCCAAGTTCAAGTTAAAGCTCAATCCGGAGAAATGCATTTTCGGCGTGGAGGCTGGAAAGTTTTTGGGTTTCCTCTTGACTGAAAGAGGAATAGAAGCCAACCCAGACAAGTGTGCCGCCATCTTGGCGATGAGGAGCCCAGCTACGGTGAAGGAAGTCCAACAGCTAACAGGTCGGATGGCAGCCCTATCTCACTTCGTGTCGGCTAGCGGAGAAAAGGGGCATCCCTATTTTCAGTGTCTGCGGCGCAATAATAAGTTCGTTTGGACGAAAGAGTGCGAGGAAGCTTTCGTCAAGCTGAAGGAGTATCTGGCGAGCCCGCCGGTTCTGTGCAAACCGCTGGTGGGAATCCCTCTCAGGTTGTATTTTGCTGTGACTGAGAGGGCGGTGAGTGCGGTGCTCGCCCAGGATCAAGATCAGGCTCAGAAGCCTATTTATTTTGTGAGCAAGGTGTTGCAGGGCCCAGAAACGAGATATCAGGCCCTGGAGAAGGCTGCACTGGCTGTGGTATTTTCGGCGAGGAGGTTGCACCACTACTTCCATAGCTTCACAATACTGGTGATGACTGACCTGCCCATCCAGAAGGTCTTGAAGAAACCTGACGTTGCGGGAAGGATGGTGAAGTGGGTTGTAGAGTTGTCAAAGTTTGATATTAAATATGAGCCCCAAGGCCCGATCAAGGGGCAAATCTTTGCAGATTTCGTGGTTGAGCTCTCATCAGAGGCGACGCGAGTTGAAGGAGGCGATTTCCGTTGGGTACTCTCGGTGGATGGATCGTCGAACCAGCAGGGTAGCGGTGCTGGAGTCATTTTGGAAGGACCCAATGGCGTGCTGATCGAACAATCTTTGAGATTTGCCTTCAAAGCCAGCAACAATCAAGTAGAGTATGAGGCGCTGATCGCCGGGATTCTGCTGGCCAAGGAGATGGGAGCTAGGGTGCTGATGGCTAAGAGTGACTCGCTGCTGGTCACGGGGCAAGTAACAGGCGAGTTCCAGGCTAAAGATCCACAAATGGCGGCTTACTTGGCGTACGTACAGGAGTTGAAGAGTTCCTTTGCCTCTTTTGAAGTAGTACATGTGCCCAGAGAGCAGAATGCCCGAGCTGACTTGCTTGCTAAGCTCGCCAGCTCAGGCAAGGGGGGTAGGCAGAGGACGGTGATTCAAGAAACTCTGAAGACGCCAAGGGCATTTGTAGCAGATCACCTGGTCCTTCAGATAAGCAAGTCGACGGAGAAAGCAGCGAGAAGCCATAAGTCCTTGACGCAAGAAACCCTGAGATCGCCGAGAATTAGAGCATGTCGAGGAGAGAAGGTGAATATGGCGCAGGTATGTGCCATCCAGGAGCCAGACACCTGGATAACCCAGTACAAGCGGTGCCTGGCAGATGGCCTCCTCCCACTGGATCCGACAGAAGCTAGGAAGGTAAAGAAAAATTCCAGCAAGTACACATTGATTGATGGCGATCTGTACAGGTTTGGGTTCACTCACCCACTCCTGGAATGCGTACACGGCGAGAAGTGCACGAGGATCATGGCAGAGCTCCACGAGGGTATATGCGGAAGCCACGTTGGGGGTCGAGCTCTGGCCGCGAGGACTCTTCGTGCAGGCTACTACTGGCCATCTATGAGAGAAGATTGCAAGAAATATGCCCAGTGTTGCAAACAATGCCAACAGCACGCCGATTGGCACAAGGCACCTCCCGAGGAGTTAAAGTCGATCTATAGCCCTTGGCCGTTTCATACTTGGGGAATCGACATCCTGGGACCTTTCCCGCTGGCGATCAGGCAGATGAAGTACTTGGTGGTGGCGATTGAGTATTTCACCAAGTGGATTGAAGCAGAACCAGTGGCCCAGATCACCGCACATAAGATCGAAGGTTTCGTGTGGAAGAACATCGTGTGCAGGTTTGGAGTGCCCAAACGCCTGGTGTCGGATAATGGGACGCAGTTTGCAAGCCACCTGTTGAAGAAGCTTTGCGAAGGAGTGGGAATTCAACAAGTGTTTGCATCCGTCGAGCACCCTCAGACAAATGGCCAGGTGGAGTCAGCTAATCGGGTGTTGTTGAGAGGTTTGAAGAGAAGGCTTGAGAAAGCCAAGGGAAGTTGGGCTGAGGAGGTACCCCGTATAGTCTGGGCGTACCACACCACCGAGCAGTCAGGGACCCATGAGACCCCTTTCAGCTTGGTCTATGGGTGTGACGCCATGATTCCAGTAGAAATTCAGGAGAGCTCGCCGAGATTCCAAAACTTCGTAGAGGAAGGCTCGAATAAAGAGAGGAGGCTAAACCTGGATATACTGGATGAGGTCAGGGAAGAGGCGAGATTAAAGGCTGAAGCCGTGAAGAGAAGGATTGAACGAAGATACAACTCGAAGGTGATGCCAAGGCAGTTTAGAGAAGGCGACTTGGTGATGAGGAAGGCCCACCAGTACGAGACGGAGAATAAACTGTCACCCAAGTGGACTGGACCGTTCAGAATAACCGAGGCGCTCGGGAACGGCGCCTACCGCTTAGAGACGCTGGAAGGAGGGGCGATTCCTCGCACCTGGAACACCACGCACCTGAAGTTGTACTATAGTTAAGAGCTTTGTAAGTAAAGACAAACACAAAGGTTATATCACAATGTCTCTGATGAAACAGTTTGAAGGGGGCACTCTTTTTTCCCTAAGGAGGGTTTTTAATGAGGCCACCCAATAAAAGAAGAGTTTTCGAAGTATAAGGCGTTTTCAGATTGCATGTTTGCTTTTTCCCAAAAGTTTTGAAGAAAGACCTTGTCGCTTGTACGTGATTTAAGGCAAGAAAAGATATATCGCATGCTTTCTAAAAAGTTTTTAAGTCCTCATCGTTTTTCGGCGATTGGAGGCACCAGTAAAAGTTTTTAAGTCCTCATCGTTTTTCGGTGATTGGACGCACTAGTTAAAAGTTTTTAAGTCCTCATCGTTTTTCGGCGATTGGAGGCACCAGTTAAAAGTTTTAAGTCCTCATCGTTTTTCGGCGATTGGAGGCACCAGTTAAAGATTTAAAGTCCTCATCGTCTTTCGGCGATCGGAGGCACCAGATGAAAGTCCTCCGTGTTTCTGGGGGCGAGAAGATGTAACCCTTGGGGCAATGTAGAGGCAAGTTAAAGACCTCCTCGCCGTCGAGCGAGTGCAGGCGAGAAAGAGAAAAAGTCCTCCGTGTTTCTGGGGGCGAGAAGATGTAACCCCTGGGGCAATGTAGAGGCAAGTTAAAGACCTCCTCGCCGTCGAGCGAGTGCAGGCGAGAAAGAGAAAAAGTCCTCCGTGTTTCTGGGGGCGAGAAGATGTAACCCCTGGGGCAATGTAGAGGCGAGTTTAAAGACCTTCTCGCCGATGAGCGAGTTCAGGCGAGTTAAAGACCTTCTCGCCGATGAGCGAGTTCAGGCACGTTAAAGACCTTCTCGCCGATGAGCGAGTTCAGGCGAGTTCAAAGACCTTCTCGCCTACATGCGAGCTTAGGCAAGATAAAATCCTTCTCGTCTCGAACGAGTTCAGGTATGGTGCAGAGGGTGGAAGAAGTTTGGAAGGTGGCTAAGGTAGGTTCGAAGAGAACGCCTAGTCACCCGGTCTTTCGTTCTGAAGTTCAGGGAGATAAAGAAGGATCCCAAAAGGCGTTTCTACCCCCAGATAAAGAAACAATGGCCAAAGCGGGAGGCTGGAAAGAAGCTGATATCACCAAGAGTCTTTGGCGATCAGGAAGAGTTCAAACAGCGGCGAGAAGGTTGAAAGACCTGTTTGATAAGGCAGGTCGAGTGGGACGGTGTTTTGAGCCAGTAACTGAGTTACAGTTCATTGCTTGAGGGATATTCTTACGATAAGGTTAGTTGCCTTAAGAGTACAAGTTGGTTAAAGTGATTATTGCTTAAGTTTGAAGTGGTTCGAAGCAATTAAGTCAAAAGTCGTGTTTGCAAAATCATTAAGTTAAATCTGATAAAGTTGAATATGCAAAGAAGGTTAAAGCGCTTAAAGAAGTCAGGAGAGGGAATACCTAAGCTTCGTCATTAAGATAAGTATCTGTTAAAGGCACATATACACGAGTTTATTACAGAATAATACAAGGGAAAACACGAAGGTAGTAGATGAAGAAGAGTTGATTAGTCTTCAGCAGGAACGACTTTTCCATCTACTACTTCATTGTTCAGCGACACCATGCTGAGATCCAGGTCGGGGAATAGGCAAGCAAATTGTTCCCGCGCAGCTTCGAATCCAGCAGCCAGAATCTGAGCAGAGTTTAGCTTGAGTTCTTCAATTTGCCCCTGAAGTTCCTCGATCCGCTTCTCGAGGTCTTCAGTTTGCTCTTTCAGCTTTTTATTCTGTTGCTCCAGCTCTTCAACCTGTTTTTTGAGTTGTTCGTTGGTCTCTTGAGCCTGGAGAAGGTCTTCAGTAACCTTCTTGGATTCCGCTTGTGCTTGGGCCAATTCAGCAGCCACCTTCCCCTTCTCTTTGTTGGCCTCAGCAAGATCAGCCATGGCGTCGTCCCTCGCCTTTTCCACTTGCCCAAGGAATTTCTCTCGGTCGATCGACCTCTGCTCCAATTTTTGCACCTTAGCGGCGTCAGCTTTCATGAGAGCCTCCAGGTCGACCACCCTGACGCGAAGAGGCACGATCTTGCTCTCCAATTCGACCTTCTCTTGGGCAAGTTGATGCACTTTGTGGCGAAGGTCAGTGGCCTCCTTGCGCGCCAGCCTGAGCTCGGTGTTCATTGCATCCTCCACTCGCTAGTGTTCGATTTCTGCGAGCGTCAGGCTGAAAGACAACTTCTCCACCTCGACCCTCATAGTGCTGTTTTCAGTTTTGAGGTTGAAGAGATCGTCTTGAAGCCTCCTGGTAGAGCTCTCCACAGCTCTGGTTATGATCGCCGGGATGTCTTCTGCTATGGTCTTCAGCTTAGCAGATAGAGGCTCCCACATCCTTGTGACCTCCAAAGGAAGGTTTGCTGCTTGGAGAGGCACCAGGGGAGCCTGTTGTTGGCTCTCGTCGCCACCTTCCTTAGCAGGTTCTTCAGTAGGCGCTTGTTGGCGTGGCGACGGAATCGGGGATTCGGTGATCAGAATCGGCGAAGTATGGGCAACCTCATCCCCGATTGGTTCAACCTCTGCAGCTGAGGCGTTTGAAGGAGGACCCCCTCCAGCTGATACGTATGGCGTGGAGGCGCTCGGGGGGTCCTCCATGAAGTTTGGCTCTTGGGCCTCCACTGCAGGTGGCGCAGTGGCCAGTGGGATTGCTTGGACTGGAGAGGCAGGAGCCTGTGGGGGTGGCGATGATGGAGGAGGAGCAGGCGTCGATGGTGGTGTTGAGGTTGGAAGAGGGGGTGGAGCAGGTGGTGAAGAAGGTGCCACCCTCTTCCTCTTTGTAACGAGGCCATCCTCGGTGACCTCGTCATCCTCTTCTTCCTCCTCATGGATGACTTGAGCGGCTTTCCTTTTAGGCCTTTTAAGAACCAGTTTTTTGCGTTGGGCGGGTTCCTTAGGTGGTGATCGCCCGTGGACGATAGCCTTCTCCACCACCGAGTTGGGCACTGTTTGCGAGCCCGTCGCCAATCCATGGTTTCGGGCGAGCGCCTTAAGTTCAGCGAGCATGCCTTTGCCCAACATGTTGTCTGCATGGAACGAAAATGCATGGGTTAACTCAGGGAAAAAAACAAATGCATAAGGTAGTACACAGCAAAGCAGATGATATGTGCAGGAAAGATAAAATCAAAGTCTTGCGCATAACGCGCAAGATGCCCAAAAACAGCTAAACAGAAGCAGTATTAAAACAACAGTTTTTAATGTTCTAACCTATTCGGATTTCTAGCTGGTCTTCGTAGAATTCGAAGCAGATCAAGGTGGTGGTAAGGAAAGTGATGTTGGCATCCGCCACCCTCTTCCAGAAGAGACAGAGATCTCTGTCCAACGCTCCCATGCTATCAGGACTTCTGGGTCTCCTAAAGCAGCTTTTGGATTCTTTCTTCCCCTTATCCACCCAGTATAAGGGGAAGCCGTCGAGTAGGGATTCGTCCTTGTCGTTGGCGCGCACTTGGACGAACTTCCCTTTCCAATCTTTATACGATTGCTGGAAGATAGCAAAGATGGACCTCCCAGCGATCGCGTTCAAGCTAACCCATAGGCGGTCTCCCGGGTGCTTGGCTTCAAAGAGGAATAAAAACACGTCCACCGATGCGGGCAACCCCAGATGGGCGCACATCACTTCGAACGCTCGCACAAACGCCCAGCTGTTGGGATGGAGCTGGGCGGCGGCAATGTTGAGCTCGGTTAGGAGCTCCCTTTCGAAACGGGTGAAAGGGAACTTGAGCTTCACCTTCTTGAATAAGGTTGTGTAGACGAAACAGAAGGGCCCGTCGACACTCACCTTCTCATCAGCACAAACAGGCAGCTCGGGGGGGCAAGGTAGCACTATCATCCTTTCGTCGTGCTCCTTATGAAACGATTGATGAGGCTCATCCCCCTTGGTCAGCCGCAAAACTGCTCCCGCAGTATTCACCGAAGATGTCTCCCTTAGAAGGGTCGAGTTGGCCCAGGGATACAAGGTTTTGAAGTCTGGCAAGGGAGCAGAGGCTCCTCCGGCGATGGGTGGAGTCGCCTGGGCCAGATTAGGACGGGAAGACGCAGGCCTCTCAGCCTGCGAGGATGAAGCGCCACGAACTTGTGGTGGGTCGTGTGCTTGTGAAGGGGGGTTTCGTTGCGAAGGGGGAGGATTCGGGGTGATCTTTGTACGAGTCATTGTTGCAGCTGCAAAGGAAGAAGAAAAGGAAAAATGATCAGGGGTTACAGAGGCTGACTCGATCATAGAAGGAAGGTGAAAAACGAATGAATGTAGGTTCATTGCGACGATTGACGAAGCCCTAAGTTACGCAGAAGGAGAAATGGAAAAACAACCCACAGCGTATGCACCAAGCAGTTACAGGATGATGCGAATCGGTTAAAATGCAAGGAAAACCAGCAGAAGAAGGAAAGTAGGTACCTTTTGATGATCAGGAAGACAATGAAGGTTGATGGTGATTCAGAATGCTGGAGAGCGCTGAGAGTTTTTCGCAGAAGGAAGTTAGAGCGTTTGTGAATGCGAGGGAAAGTGATGGAACAGTGTTAAGTGAAAATGGGTTTAAGGGTTTTTTCGAAATGGGTTTAGGAAGCGCAAACGGCAACTGAAGAGAGCCGTTGATGAAGCCACGCGTCAAGCGATGAGTGAAGGGTTTGGTGGAGCGTCAGAGCAGCAAAAGGTACAACCGCTTGGAGTTCTGCGTCAGTGCCACGTAGACCGGTGTTGACGTGACTCTTTCAGTCTTTTTGCTAGACAAGTCTTCGCTTAAGACTGGGGGGCTTGTGTACCGCCCTGGTAGTCGGGAGTGATGACGTGGCATCCTGCTACAGTATAGGCGTGTTGACAAGGCGCCAGGTTGGCAGAAGGGAAGGAAGTCGGGGGGGCTCGCGTAGTCGCCATTTGTCAAGTTGGCGTGTTCCGATCTCCAGCTTACTAGAATCGGCGATCACCGGGTTAAAGATGAAGTCGCCAGATGTAGATTCAGGCGACCTAGTCATTGGAGATCGCCAGAGCAAGCACATCGCCAAAGATGAAGGAGGAGCAGATTATGAAGGCGGCCGGCGAGACCACAGGGAAGGTGTATGAAGGCCCCTAACTCGCCAGTTTTAGTAGAGATCGCACTCCCAAGTTAGCTATGCACTGGGCAGTACCATGCGTACGTAACTTAGCCAAAATGAGAGTAGAAGCAGCGCCAAGTCAAGGAGCCTCCAGATGATGGCACGTGTACAGTGGGATGCGAGCCACGTGTCCAAGTCTGTAACTGCCAGGAGAGAGAAAGCTACCAGGTATATAAGAGTTCTCAACAAACTTTCTGAGGTACGCACGTTCAGATTATACTCTTTACGCTTGCGAGTTGTAGAGCTGACTGTGAGAGAGGATTTGCACGATTCTTGTTCTCTTAGTATTTGGTGATACCGTCACTGACTTGAGCGTTGGAGTGCGATCGGCCGCAGCGACGCCGCTCTGTTTCTTTGCAGGTTCTTGAGGTGGATCTCGAAGAGGAACGGAGGTTCGAAGCGGTGCGCACGCCGATCCTTTGACGAGGCAGTTTCCAGCGTTCCGGTCAACAGGCAGGATCACTTAGTGATCATGAATCTCTTAAATATTTGAAAAGCCAAAACAAACTTAACAAGAGGCATGCTAAGTGGGTGGAATTCATTGAGCAATTTCCTTATGTGATCAAACACAAGCAAGGCAAAATAAATATTATGGCGGATGCTCTTTCTAGAAGATACACCTTGCTAAATCTTTTAACCTCTCAATATCTTGGTTTTGATCACATTAAGGAACTTTATCATGATGACCTTGATTTTTCTCCCATCTATCAAGAGTGTCTTAAGGGAGGACACAAAGATTTTTTTTATACAAGATGGCTTTCTTTTTAAAGGAAAACGTCTTTGTGTTCCTCAATGCTCTATTAGATTATCTCTTGTTAGAGAAGCTCATGAGGGGGGTTTAATGGGACATTTTGGGATTGCTAAACCTTTGGATGTGTTGCATGAACATTTCTTTTGGCCTCATATGCATAAACATGTTCATAGTTTGTGTGATAAATGCATAGCTTGCCGCAAAGCTAAGTCTAAGATGCATCCCCATGGTCTATATACTCCTCTTCCCATCCCTTCAATGCCTTGGGTAGGTATATCTATGGATTTCATCTTAGGCTTACCCAAGACATCAAAGGGAAAGGACTCCATTTTTGTGGTAGTGGATCATTTTTCAAAAATGGCTCACTTTATTCCTTGCCACAAAGTGGATGATGCATGCCACATTGCAAACCTTTTATTCCAAGAAGTGGTTCGCTTGCATGGGATTCCTAGGTCTATAGTGTCCGATAGAGATCCTAAGTTCTTGAGTCACTTTTGGAAGACCTTGTGGGGCAAGCTTGGAACTAAGCTTTTATTTTCTACCACTTGCCACCCACAAACTGATGGTCAAACCGAGGTGGTGAATAGAACTTTGGGACAACTATTGAGATGCTTTATTTCGGGGAATCCTAGAGTGTGGGAGAATTTACTACCCCATGTTGAGTTTGCATATAATCGAGTAGTAAATTCTACCACCTCACATTCTCCTTTTGAGGTGGTCTATGGGTTTAATCCCCTAACACCTCTTGATCTTCTTCCTATTCCCCTTCTTGGAGATGTCTTGTGCAAAGATGGGGATGAAAAGGCTTCTTTTGTGAAAACTTTGCATAAAGACATCAAGAAGAGAATTGAGAAGAAGGTTGGCAAGTATGCTGAACTTGCCAATAAAAGGAGAAAAGCATTGTTGTTTGATGAGGGCGATTGGGTTTGGCTTCACTTGAGGAAGGATCGTTTTCCTACTCAAAGGAAGTCCAAACTAATGCCTCGAGGGGATGGACCTTTCCAAATCCTCAAGAGGATTAATGACAATGCTTATGAGTTAGATATGCCTGATACATTCTTAGGTAGTCATACTTTTCATGTCAGCGATCTAACTCCTTTTTATGTAGGTCTCCAGAATTCGTGGTCGAATTCTCTCCAACTCGGGGAGTATGATGGAGATCAAGATCAAGAGAACATAGAGGCCAATCAACAAGATCAAGAAGAGGTGGAGACACAAATAGAAGACGCCCATGGAGGTCAAAGTCCACCTCAAAGGCTTACAAGAAGCATGTTTAAAGCTTTAGGAGCAAGAGGACATTTATTTTCTCTTTTTGTAATTTCTTTAGTTGAAGGTGCTTAGAGGGAAACTTTAGAAACCTCTATTGTTATAGCATCTTTTAGGCTTTAGTTAGGAACTTTAGGGGGGGTGTGTTAGTAGATAGGTGTAGAAGTAGAATAGGAGGTGCCAAAGTGAAAGAAGGAGTCACACCTTCCTCATGGCTTGAAATAGGCGCCGGTTTTAGCTAGCTTTAGGAGGGAAATTTGAATTGTTTTAGCTTGCATTTTCAGAACCTTAGGCTATAAATAGAGGTGCTCTCTTTGTAAAATTGAGATTGGAATTTATCTAAAGAAACTATGCTCAAAATTGGAGTGAGCATTGGAGAGCTTTTGAGCCTTCTTCTCTAGTCTTAGCTTGAAGGATCCATGGTGTCCTCAAGTGGCGGCAGCACTCTCATATAGGAGCAACCACACTTCTAGTGGCGAGATCATTCACCATTCTTCCATCTTCATGAGCATTCTTTTCTCCTTCCTTTCTTCTCTTGTTAATTTCCTTGTCTTAGCTTGTTTCCTAGTTGTTTTGGTTCGGCAATTTCAGCTTGTTAATGTGTAGCTATGGTTCATTTGTGTTCTTGGCTGTTCTTCATCTTTTCTTCTTCAATTCCAGCATTTTGATTCGGTACCTTGCTGTTTTATTTTTGTTAATTAGTGTTTTTGCCTTTCCTCCATTTCTTTTGGTTCAATTTGACAATATGTGGAACATCCAAATGAGTTGGGGATTTGGTACTAGTTTTTGGTGAGTTCTTGTCTTAGAACATTGATCCAACTCTAAGAAAAGTGCCTAAATAATGTCCAGCTCAAGGTGATTCCTAAGAATGTCAAGAATCATTCTCTATATGGCTAGTGGAGTCACATCAGAGTATTTCGATCACCTTCAGAGCATCGAGTCACGGTGTTCCGATACGGAGGTGTGTCCCCTTTGATGTTTCTCGCTAGCTGACTTGATCGTCGGAGTGCGAACGGCCGCGAGGGCGCTCCTTTGTTCACTTCTTTCCAGGTACTCATAGACGGAGCAGAACGAAGGTGCCCTAGCTCGTGAGGACAAGCCACGCATAAAGACGACCAGGTCAACCGGCGGGAAGAATTTAGATTCTCGCATTTACATTTTTCTCTGCATTTCCTCGTTCCCCTGTTTTCTGGGTTTTTTCGCGTGGGTAGGGTTTCTTGGGTTTCTCCTTAGTTTCACGCCATAGCCCTATTTGCTGAACCTTTGCTTTTTCTCTTCCCAGTTTCCTCAACCATGGCGAGAACAAAAGTCACCGCTAACCCTCCACCTCCCAGCATTAACTATAAAGCCTCGTATTCTTGGGCCTCCGATAGGCTCCTTGCAGAAACTTCTTCCCTCACCACCATCGCCGAATGGAGGGCTCACCTAGATAGTGAACCTCTACAAAAGTCATTCGGGAGGGTACACGATGCTTATATCTTTGTCTGTCCTTGTACAGCTGGCGAACTGGTATGTGTTGATAACCGCTCCAACGATGGGGAGCCTTTCTTCTTCTTCTATCAAACGGTGTTCAAATGCATCGGGCTACGACTCCCTTTCAACAACTTCGAAAGGGAGCTGCTTACAGAGCTCAACGTGGCCCCCGCCTAGCTGCATCCCAACAGCTGGGCCTTTATCCGGGCCTTCTCCATTCTCTGCGGCTTTTTCGGCCATGTCCCCTCAGTGGACGTTTTTCTACACTTTTTTGAAGCCAAAAGCCCTGGGAACAACTTGTGGGTAAGCCTGAGTGGGGTGACGGGGAGAGTCATCTTCACCTTATTCCAGCAATCCTACAAGGGATTTAAGGGTAAATTCTTCAGGGTTTGTTGTTCAGACCAAGATTGCACAGCCCTAGACGGTTTTCCACTATACTGGGTGGAGAAACTCAAGTTCAAGAAAACCAAGATTGTGGATGAACTTTCCTCAGCTGATCGCGAAGTATGCCAGTTCTTGGCCAGCCTAGGTGTGGTCTTCAATACTGCGGAACTCATAAAGCGTGGGTGCAATCCCACCGCCTCATCTAACTACTTGGGTATAGGAACCTTTCACTAACCTTCTTCATACATTACTCTGCTCATGCTTCTTCTATTTTTATTAACTCACACTCGTGCTTAGTTGATACTTGCTTAGCTGATACATGCTTTAGCTGATGCTTCTGCTTTAGCTTGCTTATCTAATTCTCAGTTCTTCTTCTTTGGGGCAGGCATGGTGATGACTGAGGAAAGAAGGGAAAGACTCGATGGGGTCTTGTCTGTCCGTGGCAATGCCACCACAAGCAAGGCAGGCCCTTCCACACACCCGACCCCTTTTGCTTCTCCTACCACACCTCTCGCCTCTCTTGTCCAGGCCATCCCAACACCTGCTTCTCCACACCCTGTACCTGACCCTGCCTTACCAGCTACAGCAACAACTCCCGCTTCTCCAGCCCCCATTGTGGCTATACCACTGGCCACACTTAGGGCTTTTCCTCCACCAGCCCCCCTAGAGAAGAACAAGAGGGTGGTACTCATTGCCTCTGATGAGGATGAGGATTATGTGGATGGCTCTGCCTTTAAGAGAAGGAGGACCAATGCAGTTGCCACCTCTCACTCCTCGTCTGATAGGCGTCTCGCCTCTCTTAGGGACACCCCCCAGCGCCTCCTCACCTCCACAACATCTTGCTCTTGAGGAGGGAGCTAAGACTGTCCAAGAACCCATTCCTGCACCTGCTCCCGAGCTTCCACGGGTCATTTAGCACATTCTGAGGGGCGTCCAGCAAGAGGCTCTGGGAAACTTAGATGATGGAGCGCTACCCAAAAACATGGCCCTCAGCCTTGGTGGGTTGCTCGCTCGCGCCAACTTTTCTTCCCACCAGGCTGAGGTGAGGGCTAAGGAGCAGCAGGCTCTTGTTGATGAACTGACTCAGGTGAAAGAGCAGATGGATGCACAAGCCCAACGCTTTTTTATCCAGGAGGCCGCCTTAACTGAGGCACTTGGCGTGGTGCGAAAGCTTAAGTTGGAGAACAACAAGAGGCTTCACGATGAAGGTCAGAAGTACACCACTCTTATGGCCAAAGTGGTGGCTCTGCATGCGGAAATAGTGACGTTCAAAGATGCTGCTGCCGCCAACCAAGCCAAATTGACCATCCTGGAGGAGCGCTCTCTTACCCGAGAGGTGCTCTTGGGTAAAGTCGAAACTGATCTTGCTAGGAAGAATGAAGCCCTTGAGAAGATCAAAGCTGAACTTGCTGAGCATGCCAAACTCCTTGAGAAGAGTAAAGAGGAGCTTGCAGAGAGAACTGAAGCCCTTGCGAAAACTGAGAAGGAGATGGCTGCCCAAGCTGAGGGATTCAAGAAGGTCTAGACAAAACTCCTCGATGACGCTGCGGATGCCTATGCCGTCGGGTTCGAAGATGCTCTATCTTAGGTTGTTTGTAAACACCCTGAGATGGACACTTCATCCTTTGCTACAACGAACCATGTCGTCGAAGGACAAATCGTGCCAAGGATTCCTTCCCCACGGTACTACTTAGCTTTTGTTCTCAAAAGTTGTATTCTTAAGAACCTTTCACACTTTGGATGTATCTTACACTTTTAACTTAACTGCTTTGCTCATTTATGCTTGTAGTTTTACTTGCCTCCTCCACTAACAATGCTTCTGTTACTAACTTCATTCGCTATTCTGAGTAACTTGCCTTCTCGAACTATAGGTAGCACGCCTTGTTGTTTTTTAACTTTTTCGTCAAAACAATCTGTAACGAGACAAGTGTGCGTGGACCTTCAATTGTCCTTAACTTTCTTTCTTACTTGAGTATGGGAGCCCCCTCTCTCGTCACTTACTTCGTACTTTGCGGACTTGAGGCATTCAGCCTTAAGAGCGTTACTGGCCTTACCATCGCGCAAAGGCGAAGGAGGACTTACCTTGGCCGAAGCCTACTGTTTATGCTTGGTGCCCACACTCGAGGAGGCGCCCCCCGTCGCTCTCTCTCGATGTGTCTAAACACCAGGTCAATCGATCGGCTTGGTGCCCACGCCCGGAGAGGAGGCGTCCCATAGGGAACTGCCACCCTCCTGAAGGTGTCTAAACACCAAGTCTACCGGTGTACTTGGTGCCCACGCCCGGGGTGGAGGTGGCCCAGAGGGCGCCCCTACCCTCCCTCGGGGTGTCTAAACATCATAGCAACCAGTTCACCACCGAACAGACCTTACTATTTGCGCTTGATGCCCACGCCCGAGGAGAGGTGTGCCAAAGCAACGCCGCTCGTCCTCAGTGTGTCTAAACATCAATGCGATCAGCGCACTTGGTGCCCACGCTCGGAGGAAGCGCCCCCCGCCGCTTTCCTGAAGGTGTCTAAACATCAAGACGACCGGGCACTTGGTGCTCACGCCCTAGGAGGGGGCGTCCCTAAGGATACCGCCTCTCCTGATTGGGGTGTACACACCAATGCGTCCGGTCCTTCACTGATTTAAAATTTACTTTCGCACTTGATGCCCACGCTCGACGGAGGCGCCCCCCGTCGCTTTCCTCGAGGTGTCTAAACATCAAGGTTGCGGGTTCGTTTCTTACTGAACCGTGCCATCTTTACTCGGTACCTCCTTACATCGTAATGAAAACTTGAGGTTACATATGCTCGAACTGACTCTTTATTAGGTGACCTCATTAAAAAACCCCCGAAAGGGAAAAAGAGTGTCCCCTTAAACTGTATACAATGCCGAGTTTTTAACTAAAATAAAACTTGAGATTTGCTGCGTTCCAAGTACGAGGGATGTCATCTCCCTCCAGAGTCTCAAGCCCGTACGCCCCGTTTCCCAGGGCCTCGGTTACCCTAAAGGGACCGGTCCACTTGGGGGACAACTTGTTCTCCAATTCGTACGGATGAGCCTTCTGCATTACCATATCAACAACTTGGAACTGCCTGGGCTTTATGTTGGAACTGTACTGGTGTTCCACCCTTCTCTTCAACGCCTCAGCCTTGATCCTCGCTTCCTCTCTAACCTTGTCCAAAAGATCCAGATTCACCTTCCTCTCCTCGTTGGACTCATCGACTATAAAACTTTGAAAACGTGGCGAGCTCTCGTGAATCTCCACCGGGATCATCGCATCCGATCCATATACAAGGCTAAAGGGTGTCTCCTTAGTGGAGGATTGAGGTGAGGTGTGGTAAGCCCACACTATCATGGGAACCTCTTCTGCCCAGTTCCCTTTAGCTTTCTCGAGCCTCCTCTTCAATCCTCTTAGCAAGATTTTGTTAGTGGACTCCACCTGTCCATTCGTTTGGGGGTGCTCGACAGACGCGAACACCTGCTTTATGCGGACCTCTGTACACAGCTTGCCCAACTGCTGGCTGGCGAACTGTGTGCCGTTGTCGGAGACAAGATGCCTTGGTACAACAAAGCGACATACGATATTCTTCCACAGAAAATGCTGCACCTTGTGAGCCGTGATCTGCGCCACTGGCTCGGCTTCAATCCACTTCGTGAAGTATTCGTTGGCCACTATCAAATACATCATCTGCCTTATTGCCAATGGGAAGGGCCCAGAATGTCGATTCCCCATGTATAGTAGGGCCACGGACTATAGATGGACCTCAACTCTTCTGGTGGCGCCTTGTGCCAGTCGGCGTGATGCTGACACTGCTTACATCGCTGGGCGTACCTTACGCAATCTTCTCTTACTGTCGGGCAGTAATACCCTGCGCGCACAACCTTCGACGCCAGAGACCTACCACCAACATGGCTCCCACAAATTCCCTCGTGGAGCTCAACCATTATTCTCGTGCACTAATCCCCGCTCACACATGTTATGATCGGGTGTGTGAACCCGTGCCTGAACAGTGCTCCATCCACGAGGGTGTACCTTGCGGAGTTTCTCTTCACTTTCTTGCCCTCCTCGGGCTCTACTGGGAGTATTCCATCGGCAAGGTAGCGCCTATAGGGCGTCATCCGCGTGTCCCCCTCCTCCAGCACGCATACCTCCATAGGATCCTTCCCTCCCGGTGAGACCGGATAAACACTTACGCTGGGCGTCCTCAACTTGTCCTGAGTCAATGACCGATGACTCGTCGCCCTTCCCTTAAACATACTGATCTGGAGGACGCTTACCCTGTTATCTGCAACAAACGTTCGTGGCGTTTTGAGGGTCTCTTGTATGACCGTCCTTTGCCTTCCCCCCATGCCCGAGTTGGCAAGCTTCGCGAGCATGTCAGCACAAGCATTCTGCTCCCTTGGGACGTGTACCAGCTCGAACACCATGAATGCCCCCTTCAAAACTTGAGCATAGCCCATGTATGCAGTCATTTGTGGATCTATGGCTTTGTACTCCACGATTACTTGACCTGTAACTAACTGGGAATCAGTCTTTGCCAGCAGACTCCGTGCGCCCATCTCCTTGGCCAAGAGCATTCCAGCTATTAGGGCCTCGTACTCCGCCTGATTATTACTCGCCTTAAAGGCGAACCTCAGGGCCTGTTCGATCAACAGCCCATTCGGCCCCTCCAAGATCACGCCGGCTCCACTACCCTGCTGATTGGAAGACCCATCATTACTACCACCGTGAAGCTCTGGAAGTAATGACGGAGCCTCTTCGCTGAGAACACCACGACCAATGCTGCTTTCTCTAAGATTCGGTACCTTGCTTCTGGCCCTTGTAGCACCTTGCTCACGAAGTATATCGGCTTTTGCGTCTGATCCTGCTGCTGAACAAGTATTGAGTTGATCGCCCGCTCGGTCACCGCGAAATACAACCGGAGGGGAGCGCCCATTCGTGGCTTGCACAACACGGGGGGAGCGGCTAGGTAGTCCTTCAGCTTGAGGAACGCGACCTTACACTCCTGAGTCCACTCGAACAAACTGTTCCTTTTTAAACACTGGAAGTAGGGGTGGCCTCTGTCTCCTCCAGCGGATACGAATCTGGACAGGGCCGTCATCCGCCCTGTCAGCTATTGTACCTCTTTCACCGAGGCGGGGCTCCTCATGGCGAGGATCGCCGCACACTTGTCAGCGTTCGCCTCTATCCCACACTCGGTGAGTAGGAACCCTAAGAATTTACCTGCCTCGACCCTGAATATGCACTTTTCGGGGTTCAACTTCAAAGGATACTTAGCTATGGTAGCAAATAGCTCTTCCAAATCAGCTATGTGTTGTCCCCTCTCCCGCGAGGTCACCACCATATCGTCTACGTAGTCCTGCACGTTTCTTCCCAACATAGGTGCCAGGATCTTATCCATCAACCTCTGATAGGTGGCGCCCGCGTTTTTCAGGCCGAACGACATCACCGTGTAACAGTAACAGGATGTCTCGATCATGAACGCTGTTTTGCACTCGTCCCGGGGGTGCATCTTGATCTGGTTGTACCCAGAGAACGCGTCCAAAAAGCTAAGCATCTTGCAGCCCGAGGCTCTGTCTACCAACGCGTCGATGCTTGGCAATGGGTATGAGTCCTTTGGGCACGCCTTGTTGAGGTCTGTGAAGTCTACGCACATACTCCACTTCCCATTGGCCTTCTTAACCAAGACCACATTGGCCAACCACTCCGGATATTGAATCTCCCTGATATGGCCGACGTTCAACAGCTTCCTCGTCTCTTCATGCACGACTAGCCGCCTTTCTTCATTAAACTTTCTTGTTCTCTGGCGCACGGGTCGGACCTTGGGGTCCATTGTGAGGCGATGGCATAAAAAATCCGGGTCAATTCCTGGCATGTCCGAGGCGGACCATGCGAAGGTGTCCAAATGGCGTGATATCACTTCTGCCACCTGGTTCTGTTCCTCTTGGTCTAATGATCTGCCTAACTTGAACGTCTTACCACTGATCTGCCTCTTCACCACATTCTCAGCCGGCTCAGGCTGCCTCTCCCGAGCGTTCTCTGTGCAAGATACGCCTATGTGGTCCTCTTCCATGGGTATTGCCTCCACAGGCGCCTCCTCCATGGGTTGGCGTTCCACCACCATGAATATGCCCCTCCTTGTTTTAAGGCTATTCTCATAGCACTTCTTGGCTTCTTTCTAATCGGATTTGATCACGATCACCTTCCCACTGAGATCGGGCAGCTTCAACTTCATATGGCGTGTAGACGACACCCCCCCTCAGTCGATTCAAGGATGGCCTTCCCAACAAGATGTTATACGCCGAGTCGGCGTTTACCACTATATATCTTAAGTTTTTTGTGCGAGACGCGATGCCATCTATAAAAGTCATCCTCAACTCCAGATAACCACGCACCTCCACTTCATCCCCTGCAAAACCATACAAACATCCCGTGTATGGCCTAAGCTGATCAGGAGACAACTGCAACTTATTATACGTAGGCTAGAACATCACATTCGCCGAGCTGCCCTGGTCTACGTAGGGCCTTCTCAGTGTGTAAGATTTCCTTGTCAGAGTGTGACTCGCGCGGGGGTGACTGCATGGGTGCCAACTCATACACCCATTCCTTGAGTCACTCACCCTAGGAGATCCCTACCTTCCTTACGTGCCATGCATGCAGATCACCTTCTGGGACATGACCCTTCATGGGTCGTGTTTGTCCCAGTAGCTTTCCAATGGTGGTGCGTACTGCCGCGTCTCAACACCTCATGCACATATCCTTCGTCAGTTGGGTCTCTCCCTTCTGGTACTAGGGGTGTGGCTTGAAAACCACCTTTCTTTATCTATTATTGTTGTCTGGGATGCCGAGGCCCGAGGCCTCGCCGCCCCTACTGGGCTGCCTCCTATTGTGCCGCCTTCTCCACGGTTATCACTACCCGAGGGATCAGGAGGGGACACCCCTCTGGCTTAGGCGCCTTCATGGTGTTGAACCTGGGCGACGCTCGAGGCCAGTCAACGCCCAAGGCCTCCACGCCCCTCCACGCCCCTACCGTATGCCGCCTCCCCGTCGACCACTTTACCCCTGAGCGCAACAAAACTCCTTCCAGTCTTGCAGTATTTTCCAGTGGACCCTGTGATGTGAATGCAATAACAAGAATACATGATTCTTTGACATTCTTAGGAGCAACTTGAGTTGGCCATGAAATGGCACTTTACTTAGAATTGGATCAATGTTCTAATTCAAGAACTCACCAAGACTTTGCACCAAACCAAAGCTCATATGGAAGTCCATATATTGTCAAATGGAATCAAACAACAAGGAATGAAGAACAAGAATTGAAAGCTGGACAGAATTGAAATATACAGCTACTGCACCGAACAGAAAATGAAAACAAAGCTGGAAAACACCATTTAAACGGTGAAAACGATGAAGAACACTAAAACAAACAAAATTACCGATTGAAATTGATGAACAAGATGAAGGAAGATGACTTATGTGATTGAAGCAAGGATTGGGAATGGACACGCCACTTGGATGATGAATGTTCCAAGATAAGTGCAGATTTACCGCCACTTGAATGCTCCCAATGCATCACAAGATAAGACAAGGAAAAGGAGAACTAGTCTCACAATCACTCACAAATGGAGCATAGTAACTTTACTCTATTTTTCCAATCTGCATTGTGAAGGACCTAAGCCCTCCTTTTATAGGAGCAAGGGCTGTTCATTTACATAGCTTATTCCCTAAGCTACCCAAAAAGCTCCTAAGATCGCACCCCCCTTACTAAGCTCACTCCCCAAGCTTCTAGAATTTTCTAAACTAAAGCCTAAAGATGCTTTTACAAAAGAGGTGTCTAATGTTTCCCTCCAAGCACCTTTCTAAACACTATTCTATATTATTTACAATTTAAAAGAAACTATAAAGAGAGATATTTAATTGAAGCCTATTCTTGAAAGCTTGTAGACTTCTTTGGCGTTAGGCTTGATCCTCTCTTTATTTTATGTCTTCTTTTAATTTTGAGAAGACTAGAAGGAAGAACTTCAAATGTGAAGGTGAACGACCTCTTCCTTCATTTATAAAAGCCTCCTTTATTTGATTCTCATCACCCTGCCCTTAAGTCCCACTACGTTGACCCTGCTCGATGCCCGAGGACCGTATGGTACAAATAGAAAACACCTGGAATTACAAAACCAGTAGCTCTATGATCAGTTCTTGCACCATAGCAAAGCTTTAACAACAATCTTGCTAAACTTTGAAAAAGTTATTTCAAAACCGAATCTTTAAACTCTCTCTTGATTCCACAACAATGTTTAAACTTGTATATAAACATTTGAAAGAAGGCTATATTTATAGCATTTGAAATCTAGCCGTTTAAGGCAACATAACATAGTCAAATCAGTTTTGTTCTCATTTAAAACAGTTGAAACAAGTTTTCAAAAAACTGTTAGCACATCACTCATTTAACCGGTTTGAACCACGATTTAATTGGTTGAATGGGTCAGGTAGTTACATAACCAATTCAAAAAACCATTTCAAAACCTCATTGCCAGCTAAGTGACAAACAACCGATTGTCTCGATAATTCAACCGGTTGTTTTTCCTTTGCATGGAAAAACACTTTGTTTCTTTTAAAACTGATTGATCAAGCTTTGTGTAGAAATCAAGGACTGATCTTAACAAAGATTCTAAACACCATAATCTAAAACCAAACCCAGAAAGCAGCACAACTTTAGGCTTCATGTGGATTTGAAACATCAAAGCTCCCATGTTCAACATAGGTGTCCTTTATCATAAGGGGGGGGGGTGCACTTATCACTTTAGCTTGTTTTTGAACTATTTTCTAGAAGAACAATCCTAAGGTGTGGTTTGACTTAGTCAAATCCTAAAGGCAGCCCCATTTTTTAGGTTTCCCATCCTACCCTTGCTTCTTATTTTCCAAAGCACCATCTCCTATAAATAGGGTGCCATACTCCATGTATTTGACATGTTGAATTTGAATAGAAAAGTTAGTCTGCACAATTTGTGTGAGGTGTTTGTGAGGGTTTTTCCTCTTAGCATTAGGTCTCATCTTGAGTGATTTAAGAGCTCTCAAGTGGTGGCCATCAACACTTATCTTGGAGGAAAACCACACTCCAAGTGGCGTGTCCAACTCTCTTCCATCACATAAGCATTTCCTTCCTTCATCTCTTCCATTTTTTCTTATTTTCCTCCATTGTCAATTCGATTTCCATCATGCTTTTATGTTTCCTTTCATGCTCATTTAATTTCCGCCCTTCATCATCAATCATCACATACTTGTATTTTTCATTTTCCCTCTAGAAGTGAACCTTCGCACTTACTTAACCACTTGGTTAAGTTCGTGTCCAGTGGAGATCTTCTTTAGGTTCTCACCATAAAATTGATAAAAATATCAATCCTAAGTAAAGTGTCATATCTAAAATGGAATCATCTAAAATCAACTCTAATGTGGTTATAAGAGCTTAGGTTCTTGAGCTTATTTTGCTTTGAGTTGATTTGGCACTTTACTTTTCTTGCACCTTTAATTCCTTGTTTTTACATTCTGTTCAGCATGGGTGCTTTGATGTTTCAAATCAAAGTTAAAGTATGAAATTGTGCTACTTTTTGTTTGGGTCTAGATTAGAATTTTTAGAATCTATGTTAAGATCAGTTCTTAATCCATGCACAAAGCTTAATCAATCTGTTTTAAAGAAACAAAGTGTTTTTCCAAGCAAAGGGAAAACAACCGGTTGAATTATCAATATAATCAGTTGTTTGTCACTTAGTTGGCTTAAAGGTTTTGAAACTGTTTTTGACTTGGTTATGTAATTGCCTAACGGTTAAATCGTGGTTTCAACTGGTTAAATGTGTGTTTTCATAACAGTTTTTTGAAAACCTGTTTTAATATTTTAAATGTGATCAAAACTGTTTTAGCTCATTAATGTTGCCTTGAACGACTAGAATTCAAATGCTATAAATATAGCCTTTCTTTCAAAACAAAATAAAAAGTTTTACAAAGTTTGAAATAGAGATTGAGATTTGTTTTTTAAAGAAGTTTCGAAAGATTTGCAAGATTGTTGTTAAAGCTTTACACTGGTACAACATTAAATTATAAGGCTTCCTGTTTTGTATAATCCCAGGTGTTTTCTATCCATTTCAAGGTTCTTGTAATTGTTCTTTTATTACAATTGTAAAGTGTGTGAAATCCTACAAAGTCAGAGGGTGTTTTGACTTGAGGTGTGTAGTATTGCAAAGAGGGCGAGTGGGTCTTGTGGTTTTCAAGGTCACCTCTTTGCGGTGTGTGTGTGTAATCTGGATTTGATTACTAGTGGAACTCAGAGATTATTTTGAGAAATGGATGTAGCTTAAGGTTGAGTGAACCAGTATCAAACTGTTGTGTAATCTCTCTATCTCTAACCCCTTATAACTGTTTGTGTTAATTCTTTCTCTGCTACTGGTATAAACAACCGATTAAAACGCAATTTCAATCGGTAAATATTTTGAAAACAATTTCTATATCATTATTTGATTGTTTTCCATAATTGTTTATCTGTGATTGTTTGATAAGGTTCATTCTTAATGAAGTTTTGCGAAAATCTTTGAGAAACAATTCACCCCCTTCTTGTTTTAAGCTATCAATTTTAACAATTGGCATGAAGAGCTAGATTCTTGAAAAATATTGAAGTTTCTATTTCTTTCTGAAAAAATCTTTTTACATGGCTGACAAGTTGCCTTTTGGGGAAGGTGCTTCCATAAACAGGCCACCATTGTTTTGTGGGGTCAATTACCAGTTTTGAAAGGTGAGAATGAAAATGTTTATACATTCAACTGATAAGGGTATTTGGGAAACGATTGAAAATGGTCCCTTTATACCTCAAGTCAAAAGAGATGAGGTTTTGATTGATAAACCTTCATCTGATTGGACTGACGCTGAAAGTAAAAAAGCCAAATTTGACTGGATTGCCAAGAATATAATCACCTCTACCTTGAGTTGTGATGAATTTTTCAGGGTATCACAATGTAGCTCAGCAAAGGAAATGAGGGACATCCTTGAAGTCACACATGAAGGGACAAACGATGTCAAGCGAGCCAGAAAGCATGTTCTCATTCAAGAGTATGAACTTTATAGAATGGAGAAGGGAGAAACCATTTGTGATGAGCAAAAAAGGTTTTCTCACATAGTGAATCACTCTATGAGACTTGGTAAGACTTTTGACAAGGAGCACTTGAACATCAAGATACTGGAATGTCTTGATAGAACATGGCAACCAAAGGTCACTACCATCTCTAAATCGAAAGATTTAACATCAATGACTATTGCATCATTGTTTGGTAAGCTTAGGGAACACGAGCTCGAAATGAATAGGCTTGTTTTTCAAGAAAGTGAGGACAAACATCACAAGGGTATAACACTCAAAGCTTGCAAACAGCAACAAGACTCAAGTGGAAGTGATGAAGTCACCATGAGTTTATTGTCAAGAAAATTCAGCAAGTTCTTGAAGAAGAAGAGTCAAGCTTCAAAGAGGTATGGTTCTAAAACACCCAATGATTTTAATATTAACAAATACACTTGTTATGGCTGTGGTGAACAGGGTCATATCAAAGCAGAATGTCCCAACAATGAAATCAAAGAAAAAACAGATTTAAAAAATGAGAAAAGGGGAAAAGCTAAAAAGGCATATGTGGCATGGGATGACAATGAAGTTTCATCCTCAAGTTCTTCTGATGATGAAGAAGGAAATATCTGCCTTAAAGCATCTGTGTCCAGCAACATGAGTTCATCATTTTCAATCAAAGGTAACATCTACTATCAATTGCTTGAAGCTTTCAATGAAACTCATGAAAGGCTAACTGATTGGCACTTTCTCACAACCGGTTGAAAGGCCTTAATAACTAGCTAGAAAAAACGAATCAAGTCTCTAGAAGAAGAGTTGGGAAAAACAAAAGAAGATTTTGAAAACCTTGATCTTATTTACAAAAACTCATCTTGTAGCTGTGAGTCAAAAGTTTGTGAAAATCATGAAAGAAAGATTCAATATCTTTTGAAAACCGTGGGCAAACTTACAATTGGAAAATCCAACTTTGAAGATGTTCTTGCATATAAAAATTGTGTTTTTGGAAAAGCTGGTTTAGGATTTTATCCTCAAAGCAAAGAAAATGGAATTTCAAAACCTTTTTCAACTGCACTAGAAAAAAAATCGGTTAAAAGGTCGATTCAACCGGTTGTTACATGCTTCTGTTGCATGAAGAAAGGTCATTCAATTAGGTACTGTAGGTTTCGAAAATCTCATGTGCCTAAAGGGATCTTTAAATGGATTCCCATATGTTTTGACGGTTCCAAAGAGAAGACTAACACAAAGGGTCTCAAGTTTTTTAAGGGATCAAACCTTGTGATTTAACAAGTCTTGTTTTGCATATTCTTGGCTCTACTTGGAGGGTCAGAAAGAACAGGATCTCAAGAAGATTTGTGTACAAGTCAAATCCTTGTCCTGATTCTATGATCTGCTTACATTTGTGTAACTGTAGTCTGAGGATAATTTTCTTGTTCTTCTCTTTGTTGAAACATTGGTTCTTAAATCTAATTCAATGATTGTTCTCTATGTCTGGATTATAATTACCTTGGATTTCATCTGTTTCTTATACAATTTGTGTACATTGTAAACTTTGATTTTTGAATAAAGCATGAGTGTTTGAAAATCTGTTTTCTCAAAATCTTTTCATCTCAGTGTAGAATTTCAACCGATTGTTTCTTTGAAACAACCGATTGTTTTCTCTCTGTCAGCACTGGACAAATCTGTTTTTACTTTTTAAGTTCTGATTTGTAATTATGTTTAAACTCAGTGATATATGTGGTCAATGTTGTATTAATTACATGTTTGAATACAATTTGCCTCTGCTATAACTACTTTTAATAAATCAGACTTTCTTATCTTGGAAATTAAAGTTTCTTTTAAAGTTTGGTCAAATCAACATGTGAGTATCTGTACTTTCTGTTTGACTGACAAAAACAAATTTATGGTTCAGATTTTATTCGTTTTTTCTGTTTTGAAAACAACCCTCTTTGACCATGAGTGATGGCTATATAAGGATTGCAATAAGCTGTTGTTTTTCACACAAACAACCTGTTCTTCTTCTTTTTTCCTCTGCTCTAAAGCTTTCTCTGCAGTGTGCAAAAATTCCTTTCTGAATTAAGCAATGGCTAGAACTCCTCCAAATGCTAAGAGAATGAAAACCAGGGCTGATGGATTTGTGTCTTCTTCTTTGCTGTTTTGAAGGTGATTTGCGGAAGCTCCATGGATTGAAGGTGGAACAAGGATCTCACGTATAGAGCTGGACTCCTTGAAGATGCATGCTAAGTATGAAGAGTGAGTGGAGAAGCCATCTCACTTGGAAGGTGACGGTAGGAAGATTAAGAGCCTAATCCTAAGAGGTTTTAGGCAAAGAGTGAGAATGGCACAAAATTGGCAACATTTCACTAATGAATTAATCTTGAAATAACATGACCCAAGTTCCTTTATATATAGCAAGAGTGGGCTGAATATGAAAAGAGAATTGGAGGGAAATTCAAATGTTGGCACATGGGAAGGTGGCTCCTAAATTCAGCACATGTGAGGTAGGTTCTAGAATTCTTCCATGTGCTAGGAGTTCTAGAACCTTACGCTCCACTTAGGCTAAATGTGGACTGGACCTAAGTTTAATTAGGAGTAGGAAACTCTAATTAAACATAGGTTAGCATTTTAGGTACCACTTTGCATGTTTCAACAAAAATACAAAAGATTTAAACTATGCTACTTTTGACAAAAATGTAAAAACTATTCTACACTAGAGTTTATGACATGTAGAATGCGTCCTCTTGACCCCTCTTTGACCATAACTCTAGTGATTGCCTCAATTTGACATTTTGGTGGCCTTTCAATGGATTGGTGTTGGGGCCTCTTCCATCATCCCCTCCCTCTTGAAAAGGATTTGTCCTCAAATCCAAGGCTTCGTCCTCGTCATTAGTAGGGGGATGTATGTGGCTGGATGGTGTCCATCATCTCCTCTTTCTTGAGAAAATCTATCCTTAGATGCACAGGGTCGATCTTGGATAGCAGCCTCTTGCTTTGACAACTATGCTCTTCTTCCCGGATCAAACGTCCATCTATGGGAATCATCAAATAAAGCAAATGAGTTAGTTGGAGCAGTTGTATAAAAATCAACTTTATGAAGTTGCCATTCCTCTTGTTTTTCTATTGTTTTTGGTAACTTCTCATAATATTTCTCTATTTGTTGTTGTATTTGTTCTTGAATCCTCTCATGCATTTTTTTAACAAAGTCATCTTTTGTAACTCCTTCCTTATGCACAAAGGTATGTGGATTAGGAAGGGGTAATAAATCTAAAGGAGTAAGAGGATCAAACACATATACAACTTCAAATAAAGAAATATTAGTAATATTGTGAACTACTTTATTGTTTGCATAATTATCCCTAGAGTTGTGATTGTCTCTCATGATTACTCTAGGCATAGTAGAAAGAGTTATATTTTCAACTTCATTTTGGCCATTCGTTTGAGGATGATAAGAAATTGAAAAGTTCAACTTAGTTCCATGTTTTTCCAAAAGAATCCTCAAAAAATGGTTTTCAAATTTTGGTTCTCTATCAAACACTATGCTTGGAGATAAACCATGAAGTCTTACCACTTCTCTAAAGAAAAGCTTATCCATAGGAAGTTCTAAAATAAAATCTATGCTTATGTCTTCCCATGGAGCACTTGCAAAGGGTGAAGGAGCATAGAGTTTGTACCGACCAGGTCATCGGGTGTGATGACGTGGACAAGGGAAAGGTATGTAGTCAAGGAGTCAACGTAGTCGTTGTGTGTAAAGGCGGCGTTCTGCAGCATGAATAAGCGGTTATCGCCAGGATGTGTCACCGCCAAGATGGATCATCGCCCATCGCCTAAGTAAGACATCGCCTGAAGAGTCAATCCGCATGACGTAAGCATTTCACAAAGAGGGGGCCCACACGAGGGAATAACCCTAAGTTGAGCAGCGGCACTGTGGGTCCCTAGGCACAGAATAAATGATCAAGTCAAAAGGGCACGTGGTAATGCCCACGTGCTCATTAAAAGTATCCAGGAAGGCTGCATGCATGACACGTGTCCAATTAGGGCACTCGAATAGTATGATGGCGCGATAAATACAGCGCTCAAGTTAGAGCCCAAAGGGGCGTAAGGCTATACATTGCACTCCAGATGAGGGGAGTCCGTGGGCCAGATACGTTAAAGATAGCGGCGTAAGGACTTTCTCCAAGGAACCCTAGTTTTCACCTATATAAAGGGCACGAAGAGCCCTAGTAAGTTACGTTTTTCAGTTCACAGTGACACGAGTTTTAACATAGTTTTCCCAGATAGACATACAGAGCAAAAACCCTAATTGTTCTTGACGGCGCATCCGCTGAGAGCACAAGACAATTAGGGTAGCACAGTTTTAGCCATACAGTTTCAGTCATTGAGATGATCATACAGTTTCTAGTTACTTTGGTGTTTCTCGCTAGCTGACTTGAGCGTCGGAGTGCAAACGGCCGCGAGGGCGCCCCTTTGTTCTTCTTTTTCAGGTACACACTGACGAGGCAGAACGAAGGTGCCCCAGCTCGTTAGAACAAGCCACGCATAAAGACGACCCAGGTCAACCGGCAGGAACAGAGTTCATGAGACATTTCCTTAGAGTTAGTTTTAAAATAAGAAATGCATCTAGGATAATGTCTTTGAACATCTTTTCTCATGGGTGATCAAAAGAATTTTCCTTTTAAAACCTCTAGAGTTTTATCAACTCTAAGTTGGCCCATGAGTTCTCCTTCATGAAGAATCTCTTTTTTTATGTTTGAAGGTAGTCTCTTTGATACGACCATAGATCACGAAAATTTTAACACTTTGCAATGATCGTCTCAATAATACATGACAAGTTTCTTTAGGCACTATATCACATAAAATTTTATCTTTGTAGATGCCTATAAATAACTCGACCTTCACTTGTGGGTGATATCTTAGTATATACTCAAAATAAACTACTACATATTTATCTATGCAATTCTTAAGGACTTGATTCATAAGCCTCATGAAAGTGCTAGGTGCATTAGTGATTCCAAAAAGCTTCACTAACCACTCACATAGTCCAAATTTAGTCTTAAAAGTAGTTTTCAACTCATCACCCTCTTTGATTCTTATTTGGTGATATTCACTTTTAAGATTAACTTTGAAAAATGTAGTGGACCCATGCAATTCATCAAGCATATTATCACGTCTAAGAATAGGTACAACACAAGGACTTAGATTCTTTCGAACACAACCCTTCTCCAACAATTCCCGAAATTGTGATTCTATCTCCTTGGTCTCGTCATGATTAGTTCCATAAGCTGGTCTATTTGGTAGACTAGCCCTTAGAACTAAATCTATTTGATGTTCTATACCCCTAAAAGGTGAAAGTTCAATTTTGTCTTTACGGAATATATCATCACATTCTTTTAAAAACTTTTTCTCTTGAGGAGTTAGCTCACAAATTTCAGCAAGTGTGGCAGTGCATGCAAGTGTTCCTTTACAAGAAAGGAGGTCGGAAGGTTGTTCATATAGAAGTATATTTTCAAATTTATTTTCAATTTTTTCTTCTTTCTGAATGACCTTGTGGGAAGGAACACTCTTCTCCCACACCTAAGATTGGTCCATAAAGACTTTCTCTTGATTTTCTCTTTTTACATTTTCTTCACTCTCACTAGTTTGTTTTTCTTGGCTACTATGGTCACCTTTGTCCCTTAAGATCATAGATCTTTCATTGGAACAATGAGGTGCTAAATGACTTTTACCAAGATATTCTAAACATTGATTTATTCTAGCTTGAGTGTGTGAGATATTCTCGGATAGGTTTTGGGAAAGTTCTAGAGATATTTCTTTTATATGTTCTTCCCCTCTTTGGAACTCATCCTTGTCATAAGATACAGAGTATGAACTTTGTATTTGACTTGATTGTTTCTTCAAAATTTGTTTTTCAACTTTAATGCTAAGTTGAATCAAGTCATTTAAATCTCTATAAGGTAAAAGTTCAACTTTGTTTCTTATCTCAAGTTTGAGACCACTTAAAATCCTAGATAGGGTGGTATGGTTGTCTTCATTAATCCCTGCCCTTATTATATATGACATCATCTTTTGCCAATATTCTTCTACACTTAGATTTTTTTGATGAAGTCCTTGGAGTTTGCCATTGACTTCCTATTGTGGTAGGAGGGAATATGGCGGCGTCTTAAAGCTCCTCTAAGATCATTCCAATACTCTATGGGAGGGTCTTTAGGAAGGCGCCTTTTTCTCTCAAGGGCATTCCACCAATACATTGCATTATCTTGAAAACTTAGGGTGGCTAAGGGTACCTTTCTTTCCTCACTTACTTTATTGCAAGCAAACAATTGTTCTACCTTCATTTCCCAATCTAAATAGACTTCTACGTTTTCTTTTCCATGAAAATGAGGTAGATCTACCCTAACCTCTCTTGGGCTCTCTTGTTCTTTTCTTTCTCTTCTAGTTCTCTTAGGGGGTGGTTGATAATATTCATTTATCCTAAGGCTTTCTTCCCCAAAAGCTTCATGATTGTGAGAACTAGATGCATGTGAATATTTTTTTTAGATTTTTGAGAGCTTTCATCCTTTTCTTTAGCCATTTTCAACTCTTTGATTTGTACCTCATGTTCCAATTGTCTATATGAGAATGATTGAAAGTCCTTGGCTAATTTTTTTAAAAGAGTTTTAATGGACTTTATATCACTTTCACTAGATTTAGAAGAGTGAGTTGACATGACTAAAACTTTGTGTTAAAAGTATTTTACCTCACGAAAGAAAAAGGAAAGTAATGAAGGTAGCTTTCCAGGAAAGAGAGGTGGATCACTAGGATCTCTTAAGTACCAAGTCTTTCCTTGCCAAAACCTATCCCTGAAGACTTCACACAATTCTTTTTCTAAGTAATTTAGTTAGATCACAATTAGGAATGAAAAGTCAATTTTTATGCAAAGGAAAACAATGCAAATCAAGTAATTAAAGTAAAGCAATTAACTAAGCACAAATTAAAGATTGCTAACTACAAAGCTTTAAACTAGACGATTCCTAAGGTGAGACTTCTAGACACTTGGAGCCATTGAAGATACACTCATCGTCTACACGTAATTAATCCACTAATTAATCAAAGTTGAATGTAATTACAACTCAAAGGAAATACAAAAGAAATTGAATTACACAAAATTAAATTCCAATTTCCTAAACTATGCACTCCTTGGCTTGTGGTTGATCTTCCTTGTTGTGTTCTACAAAATGTATGTATTGTGTTTGTATTTACTGCAGCTCTTTGCCTTAACCTCTTATGGTTAGGCTCTTAATCTTCCTACCGTCACCTTCCAAGTGAGATGGCCTCACCATTCACTCTTCATACTTAACATGCACCTTCAAGGAGTCCAGCTCTCTACGTGAGATCCTTGTTCCACCTTCAATCCGTGAAGCTTCCGCAAATCATCAACAAAATCGAAAATAGGAAGGCACAAATCCATCAAGGGCTATTAGGAGTAGTGGAAAGCTTGAAGGGTGGTTCTCTGGAGAATCAGAATTGATTGACAAATACCTACATAAAACTAGTAGGAAAAGTGTCAATACACCGAAGCTTGTCTCCTTTACAAGGATGAAGCATCAGAATCTGAATACTGTGAGGAGCCTACTCAAGGAACAAAGGCTGAAACGTTTGCTTGAACTCACTGGAAATATTTATCCAGATTTGGTGAAGGTAGTTAACACTAACCTTCAATTCAATGGCGACTCACTTGTTTCTCATGTGAAAGGTGTAGAAATGGTCATAAAAAATGATGTGTGGGCTATTGTGGCTGGATTGAAATTCTCTGGGTTAAGGATCAATAGAGGAAACTTAGGAATTGTTGAAGAATTCAACAAAATGTAGTTCTATAAAGGTTATCTCAAGAATCCCCTCTCCAAAGTCAGAAAATTTTCAGTTGGAGGGTTAAAGCTTGATGAAAGGCTCATAGCCTTCATAGTGTCATGGATCATCACATCTAGGGGGAGCAATCACTCCACTCTTTCTGAGGAAGATCTATTGCTGATCTATTGCATCATGAATAAAGTGAAGATCAATTGGATCCAAACCATCAAAGAGCATATGCAAAAGTCCATGAGGTTATGTGATTTCCACTATCCCTATGCAATTTTAATCTCTAAATTTCTTCACTATTTTGAAGTGGACATTGAAGGGGAGCTAGCTGAAATTATCAAGCCCTCAAGTGAGATTAACAGTGGATCCTTAAGCAAAATGGGGTTTACTAAAATTGGTGGGAGATGGCTGAGCAAGGATGGTGATCAAGCTGGTCCAAGTGGAACAAATGAAGATGACCCTGAAGATGTAGCAACACAAGATGAACCTGCTGCTGAGACTCAAGAGGCTGGTCACAATGATGCTTACACAGGAGAAAAAATGACAACAATGTCTTCTTTTGAAAGATTGATGATCAACCACATGGACACCTTTGTCGAGAATAAAAGGAATCTCCATGATTTGTGTGAGTCAAGGTTCAATAATATGGATTCTTGTTTCTCAACCTTGGATGAACAAATTGAAGAAGTTCAAAATCAGATTATGGAGCTACAATTTGAGAGGGAGAACAGTCCTTCCTTCTAATTTTCTGGTTTAAATTTCAGAACAATTTTCCTTTTTCTTTTATGCTGTTTTAATCCTTCCTCTTGTCTATTTGATAAGACAAATATGGGGAGAAGTATTAGGTCTGTAATGTTCTTAATACCTGCACTTATTACTGCTTTGAACATTGTTGTTATAACTGTTTAACTGGTTTAAATTTAAATTCTTAAAACTGTTGAAACCTCTGATACAAAATTTCAACCGGTTATTCTTGAAAAATAACCAATTGTTTATCTATGTTTTCACCTGTGTATATTGACTTGTTTCTCATCTGATTTGGCTGATGTTCCTCTTTGGAAATCACTAAGTGGGAAATAGGTTCTGATGCTTATTTGATTGGAATAGATTACCCTGTGTCTCTATATTTGCTCATGAATGCAGGTTGTACAAATTCTAAACAAGTACATCCAAAAAGCATCCCAAGGATTTGTCTCCATCAAATAGGGGGAGATTGTTGATCATGAGAGCTTTGATGTTTCAAATCGAAGTTAAAGCTTGGAGTTGTGATGCTTTTCGTTTGGATCTAGATTAGAATGTTTAAAATCAGTTCTTAATCCTTGCACAAAGCTTTACCAATATATTTTAAAGAAACAAAGTGTTTTTCCAAGCAAAGGGAAAACATCTAGTTGAATTATCGATATAATCGATTGTTTGTCACTTAGCTGGCTTAAAGGTTTTGAAACTGTTTTTGACTTGGTTATGTAACTGCCTAACCCATTCAACTGGTTAAATCATGGTTTCAACTGGTTAAATGTGTGTTCTCATAACAGTTTCCTGAAAACCTGTTTGAATGTGATCAAAACTGTTTTAGCTCATTAATGCTGCCTTGAATGGCTAGAATTCAAGTGCTATAAATATAGCCTTTCTTTCAAAACATAATAAAAAGTTTTACAGAGTTTGAAATAGGGATAGAGATTTGTTTTTGAAAGAAGTTTCAAAAGATTTGCAAGATTGTTGTTAAAGCTTTGCATTGGTACAAGATCTGATCTTAGGGCTTCCTGTGTTGTATAATCCCAAGTGTTTTCTATCCCTTTCAAGGTTCTTGTAATTGTTCTTTCATTACAACTGTAAAGTTTGTGAAATCCTGCAAAGTCAGAGGGTGTTCTAACTTGAGGTGTGTAGTGTTGCAAAGAGGGTGAGTGAGTCTTACTGTTTTCAAGGTCACCTCTTTGTGGTGTGTGTGTGTAATATGGATTTGATTACTAGTGAAACTCAGAGGTTGTTCTGATAACTGGATGTAGCTCAAGGTTGAGTGAACCAGTATAAAACTGTTGTGTAAATCTCGCTATCTCTAACCCCTTATAACTATGTGTGTTAATTCTGTTTCTGCTACTGGTATAAACAACCGATTAAAATGCAATTTCAATCAGTTAATATTCTGAAAACAGTTTCTGTATCATTGTTTTATTGCTTTCCTTAATTGCTTATTAGTGATTGTTTAATAAAAGTTCATTCTTAATCAAGTTTTGGGAAAATCTTTGACAAACAATTCACCCCCCTGTTTTAAGCCATCAATTCTAACACATTCAAGCACCTTTAATTTCTTGTCTTTACATTCAAACACATTTATTTTCAGCCCTTTTTCTTGCTTTTCAATTCGGCATTTATCTTATCAATTAGCTTTGTTTTCGCTTTTGGATGATAAATTGTGTCCTATATTGTTATTGCCTCTTTTGATTTGAGTCATATGTTCTTTATTGTTTCTGGGAGTCCTTATATTTTGCTTCTACTTACTTTGCTTTTAATTGTGAAAGTTTAAAAGTGATTGAAAATTTGTTAATTAAGTTCCAAAAAGTGATCAATTAATTTGAATCCCAAACTTTTTATGATAATTAGAGGTCTATGAAAATATGCATGATCAAAACTATGGACATCTCATTTCCATAATCCAAAAATAAGTTTAAATATATATATATATACCTATATATATACATTTATATATATATACATATATACATTTATATATTTATATATATATATATATATATATACATATGTACATTTATACACATATATACATATATATATACACATATATACATATATATATACACATATATACATATATATATACACATATATACATATATATATACACATATATATATATATATAAAAGAAGTGGCCCAAACTTTTGATTCCAATCTCTCCAAATAGCAACATTTCAAATAGTGAATTCGTCTTGATTGACAAATTGATTAAAAATTGTGGAAGTTTTATCCTTTTGCTTATATCATATATATATATAGATACATATATATATATACACATAGATAGATATATATACATAGATACATATATGTACATATATACGTATATATACACATGAGAAGTGGCGCAAACTTTTGGTTCCAATCTCTTCAAATAGCAACATTTTAAATAGTGGATTCATCTTGATTGGCAAATTGATTTCAACATTGTGAAAGTTTTATCCTTTTGCTTTAACAATTTCTAAAGAAAGGAAAATTTTATTGTTAAAAGTTTAGTAAGTATCTTAGAGTATTTTTGAGTGTCTTTCCTTGCTTGTCTCTATTATAGGAAGGAATTCTTGTTGAAGCTCCAATAGCTTCAACAAGGACCTAGTAGTGTAGATGAGTACTTTAGAGAGCTTGAAACAATTTTAACTAAAATGACATGCATGAAAATGAGGAGTCCAAAATATTAAGAAAGTTTCATAAATATTGATTCCTCGCATATTTATAGAAACTCCTTATCATTACGAAAATATGTTACAAGAAATTAACATTTCAAATCTATTCCTAGCATTCAGATATGTTAAGCATTATCGTTTAGGTTAAATGCTTAGTTGTACTTTCCAGTCAAATCTAAAGATCAAAATCATGAAAAGTTTCAAGCTCTGAGAATAAATGATAATACCAATCATCAACCCAATAACTAAATATTATAGATAAATATCACCTCAATACATAAGACTTTGAACAAATTACTCCCAATTCTAAGAAAATAATTAACCACTCATGGTGGCTATTACAAGCATGAACAACAAGAAAAGACGACTGTCTCCTTTAAGGTTTCCTTCCTTTGGTTCCTTTCATTGATCTTCAGGGTTATGCATCATGCGTTCTATTTAACCTAATTGTGCTTGGGCTAAGTGACACATTTATTCATAATATATCCTTTTGCTTCATCTCTCCTTAAAGTCCTGAAAATAACACAAAATTGAGAATAAATCGTTCTTATTCTCATAATTCAAAAATATGTCAAAGGGTTCGAATTCCTAAATTTGAGGTTGAATTATAAGTATTTTATCAATTAAAGTCCATAAGTGTGTATCTTTTTGTATGAAATATTAATGAATTATGACATTTATGAACTTCCCCCAACATAAAAATATTGCTTGTTGTCAAGCAAAGTAAATTAATATTGATCCTGCCGGCAACTCGAACGTGGAGGAATCGCTTTGTAGCGCTCTTTGTCCCGTCTACGCGACTGCGTTCTCTGCAAAGTCACCCTCAGAACCTTCTCTTGATGCTCCAAACGTGACCTGCAAAACACACAAACGGCGCCTCTAGCGGTCGTTTGCACTCCGACGATCAAGTTAGACCACAGAACCACCAAATGAGAAAACTAGTAGTGTGTGTGTAAAACTCTTGCTCTCTCTGTTCTCGTATCTCCCTCTCAATCTCTCCCTGATTCTATTTTATGTCTCTCTCTGTATCTGGGCCTAACAGAATTCTGTTATGCTTTCTGGCATGTGTCAGAACCCTGTTATGCTTTTCTGAGACAATGTACCTTCAGAATCAGTAGAGTGTGGGTGTCTGTGCGTGTCCGCGCGTCTCTGCGCTTGGCTGCGCTTGTCTGTACCTTTAGCGGTACGGAGTGCACCTTTATCTGGACCGCACCCCTCTCAGATGATGACACGTGGAGGCATGCGACTCACATCTAACCACACACGTGTCACTTACTGGAAGGGCTCTAGCGCTTCTCTTGTGTGCCTAAGTTACGCCCTTGCGGAGTAACTTAGGATATTTCTTCCATCTGGGTAAATCGCATACTCTCAGGAGAACGCCAGGTGTGGCTGGTCTAGGCACACTCACCAGACGTTGCTCCCCGCGTAAACGGCTTACCCTACACGGTGTCACGCACGTAATGGGTTGAGGGAATCACCAATCACTGACTGGTTTACTAGTTCCCTCAGGCCACTCTCGTGCATGATTCCCTGGGATGTGCTCATGCGAGGTTCATGCGTAACGCTCTCGCTGGGAACCTCAATCCCAGTTTAACTGCGTGTAACACGAGACCCCGATGACAATGCACCTGATGACTGATCAGTGCTCCATTTACTTCTCGCGTTCTGCCCCAGGCGTGAGTCTGGGAACTGGTCGGTTGGTGGCCACTTGGCTACTGACCACCGATCACCGTTCTGGGTAATCTGTCCCCTGACCTCTCTGCCACCTGATCTGTCGGTGGTCCCTTGGTTACGGACCCCCCGATCACCGCTCTTGGCGATCGTCTCCCTGATCTCTCTGTCACCTGGTCCACGTGTCACCCTGCGAGCGGTCCACGTGGTCCTCTGCTGCTGACGTCATCGACCACCGATGACCGATCGGATCAAATATAAATAAACCATTTTTGAGTTGAAATATCAAAACAACTTTATTTACTAAACAAGAGATTAAATTATAAACTTATGGTGCTTCCAACTTCAAATATAGCTAAATATAGATAACAACTGAAACAATGAAATGCCAATTTATCAAAGAATTTCTTTTGATATTCTCATAGCTAAGTGGTTCTCTCTATTTTCACTGAATCCTAACAAATCATAACAAATCATAGTTTCTTTTCATTTCATCTTCATATCACAATCACATTAGAAACATTAATCTTAAGGTCTTTTGCAGGGTTATAATGAGGTTCGGCTTCCAAACAAAAAATATTTGTTTTTTCAGATAAAAAAATGCACATTTAAAAGAAGAAGAACATACCTACAATCCTAATACAATATTACATATGTGCTATCTAATCACCAATTTCTTTGACTTTAATACTTTTCCCCATTTTTTGTTTTACTTTTTCATGATTTCAACATGAACTTTTTTCTTTTCTTCTCTTCTTTTTCTTCTTTTTTTCCTATTTTTTTCTTTCTTTTTTTGTAGAATTTTTTCAATCAATGATAATAGAAATAAATTATTCATATTTCCAATCAAATAAATTATTTAAACTTTAAAACAACTAAAGCCAACCATCCATTTTTCTATATATAAATTGCATTTATGTTCTTCTTCCTTAAACATACCAATAGGTAGGGAAATATATAAGTTAAGGTTTATGATGCAATGATAATAATAATAATAATAATAACAATAATAATAATATTCTTGGCTTAAAAAGGGTTATCACAAATTTATAATCAATTTAAATAAATGTTGACTATTTGGCCTTGCATTTCAAATTAAAATAAATACCTTAATCATTTGTGCTCTTTCATGATTTAATAAAAAATAAATTAAAAATAAAGCAACCACAACTGTCAATTTATCAATGAAACTCTCAAACTTTTTAAGATTCACACACACTCACTTGGCTTAATTAGTTTAATTCCTTATTGCTTGTCAATCTTGTTTAATTCCTTAGTAATCATCTTGTTTAATTTTCATGTACCACAATCTTAACTAAATTTGAATATGAATTCAACACATTTTCTTTTCCAACGTGTGTCTATATTAATTCACTATTCTAATCTTTAAACACAAAGTCTGACTAATAATTTCCCCACATTTCAGATTAATATTCAATATCTCACAATATTATTTAAGAACAAAATAAAACTATAGAAACAACTCAACAAATAAAATAAAACTAAAAATATAACCAAATTAAAGAACTGAAAGGAAATAACTAGAAAGATAAAACCATGTTTAGTGCTCAATCATCTCTTCTTAGCAACTCATCCATCTTTGTGTTAAAATCCTTATCTACAACTGTAGATGATCATGCTTCATCTGCTGGACCCGCCACTCTGAAAAAATAATACATGTCCCCAGGTCATGCAACATAGGATTTGAACTATTTTGGGGTCATCAAACCTAGTTTCACCTCACAACACACAACTTAATGTCATATAGTTTGACAACAAAACAAAACACACAATAACAAAATATAGTAATTAAAATACTCGATTTCCTTCCAACAAGCGCTTGTTTAATGTCATATAGTTTGACACCCGTTTCTTTATAGGTCCTTCAACAATTTCACCTTTGAGTATTGACTACCTACCTTGTGTGATACTGGTCCTCCAATTCCATTGTATTGATCTTAAAGCTTTGATGTCTCAAAATCCATGAAGATTGCTTGAAGGCTGGGTTGTGGCTTGTGGACATGGGTTTTAGGTAGATTAGAATTTTTCAATACACTCTTAGCTTAATCCATAATTGAATCAATCAAGTTCTTTTAAAAGAAAAGTGTTTTTCAAAGTAGTGAAAAACAACCTGTTGATTTATCATATCAATCGGTTGTTTTACCCTTAGTGGTTTTGAAAAGGATTTGAAAAAACTGAAATTGGCTGACCTCACAGTCAAGGCCAATTCAATTGGTTGAATCGAGTTTTCAATCGGTTGAATCGAGTTTTCAATCGATTGTTTTTTTAAAATCTTAACAAAATTTGTTAAGTCTAGTAAATCTTTTTTCCATGATTCTAAATTATTTTGGTCCTTGATTAAAAATCTTAAAGAACTATTTTTGAGACTATATAACTGGTGTTTACATCTCTGAATAGAGAGAGATCAAATTACAGAAAAGATTAATAAGATTTTCAAGATTGCAAGATTGCTTAATACTTTGCTTTGGTTAAGAGTGGAATAGGAACTATTGTAATCTTTCTGTATCAGGTGTGATCTTTCCTGTTCTTACTTGTATTTGTTTTCATATTTTTAAAACTTGTAAGGTGTTGGTGTATATAGTCAGAGGGTGTTCTGACTTGTAGTGAATTGTGTATCAAAGAGGGTGAGTGTTCTTGAGAGGTTCAAGATTACCTCTTTGGTGTTTGTAATCTAGGATTGATTACATAGTGAATTCTCAGTGGTTAGCTGAGGATTGGATGTAGCTCTGATTAAGAGTGAACCAGTATAAATTCTTGTGTGAATTTCTCACTCCTTAAAACTGTTTTAACTGTGTTTTTATAAACTGCTAATAAAAACAATCGGTTGATTCGCATAAACAACCGATTGATTTTTGGGAATCAATTAAAAACAGTTTTGTTTCTTGACTGGTCTGATTGCTTCTTTTGTGCTTCTTCATTAATCTTCATTCTTGTCCAGTATTTTCGAAAATATTTTATTAAATAATTTACCCGCCTCTTGTTAAAGCCTTTAATTCTGACAACTAGCATCAAGAGCTAGGTTCTTGTTTAGAGTATCTGACTTGGGCGTCGACTCACGCACCAAGTCAACTCTTAAGCAATTGCCTTTCTTGGCTTAGAATATCAGATTCGGGTGTTGGTTTACACACGAAGTCTACTCATTAAAAACTTTCTTCGTTTGAAGTATCTGACTTGGGTCTTGGCTTACACACCAAGTCTACTTTTCAATAACTTTCATCACTTGGAATATCTGGCTTGAGTGTTGGCTTACACACCAAGCCTACGCTTAACACCTTCGTGGAGCACTGCTACCCCGCAGGGTTAATCTTGGCTCCTTTCCACAAAGCGCCCGAGCTTGGGTGGTTTGACCAACGCCGAGGTGGGTTGCCTTATATATCCTTAGCTACACACTCTTAGTTCTAGCTAACCGTGATTTAGTACTCTTTGGACTCAGAATCTTATAGAGCAAAGAGCGCACTTCCTCATGGTGAATACTTAGGGTTCCTGTACTCAGAATCTTACCAAGATAGGTCATCTCCCTTACTGAAGCCAAACAATCTTAGTTATGGTGAAGTGCGCTTTGGAACACCTGAACTCAAAATCTTACTGAGACAAGGTCGTCTTGATAGTACATCCTCAGGGGTGCCTGAACTCAGAGTCTTACTAAGACAGGTCGTCTTCCCCGACTTTAGCCAAACAATCTTCGCATGGCCAAACTTTTGAACACTCGCACTCAGAAATTTGTTGGGACAAGGTTGTTCTACTTGAATCACTGTGAACTTCAAAACGCCTAGACTTGGAGTCTTACCAAGAAAAGGACACCTTACCCGAAGACATTCCAACTTCATAGCGCCCGAACTCGGAGTCTTACCAAGTCAGCTCTTTGACAATTTCTTCACTTAAGGTATCCGACTTGGGTGTTGGCTTACACTCCATATCTATTCATTGATACCGAGGTAGGTTAGCTTACCTTCCCTCAACTAACGATTTTAAGCCAATTCTGGGTGCCTAGACTCAGAATCTTACTGGGAAGAGGTTGTCCCATCTGAATTGGACGAGCTTCGAGACACTTGAGCCTGGAATCTTACCAGGGAAATAGGTCGTCTCGTTTAGTAATTTCCTAATCAATCATGCACACATGGCGCTTACTTCGATAACTCACTGGCCAAGTTTCCTTATCGTATGCCAACAAGTATTTCTGGTAATTCATTTCTCAAAAATAGTTTTGCATTGGGCGAGCTCATTAAAACACCCTCGTAAAGGAAAAAGAGTGTCCCTTTAATTATTCGAATTGTTCATAAAATCTTGACAAAAATACATCAACTAAAATAAAACTTGAGGTTAGCCCCATTCCACGTTCGAGGTATGGCTTTACCTTCTAAAGTCTCAAGCCATGGCCTACCTAAAAGAATATGAGTGGCTTCCATTGGGACAACATCACACAAGACCTCATCTTTATATTTACCAATAGAAAAAGTAACGAGGACTTGCGTGTTAACAACAATCTCACCTACCTCACTTAACCATTGTAACTTGTAGGGCTTGGCATGAGAGATGGTAGGTAATCCAAGTTTGTCTACCACTCTTGTGCTTGCCACATTAGCACAACTCCCCCATCCACAATCAAAGAGCATACCCTATCATTAATAAGACACCTTGAATGAAAAATATTTTCTCTTTGAGTTTCATCAAAAGGTTTTAAAACTTGTCCAAGCATGCGTCTTATTACTAATAGGTCACCCTTATGTGGGCTTTCACTCTCACTCTCACTTGGGGATCTAGAAGGTGAGGAATGTCTAGAAGATTCAGACTCATGCTCACTACCCTCTACCCTATCATGCATATACATATTTCGTTTAGAAGGGCAATTAGAAGAAATATGTCCATAGCTTGAGCATTTAAAACACTTCTTAGACGATTTAGTTGGTGATTTAGGCCTAGAAGTGGAAATGGAAGGCTTAGAATCTCTAGGTTTGAAAGTAGAGTCCTTAGAAGGGATATTTGAAAAAGAGCTATATTTATTTTTCCAAGAAGAGTGGTAGTAGCTTTCCTTAGAAGAATTTTTGAAAGCATTTTTCCTTGCAAGTTGATTTTCAATTTTACTAGCAAGGTGAACTACATTTTCCAATGAAGAATATTCTTGTAGCTCTACCACGTCTTGAATGTCCCTTTGAAGGCCACTCACAAACCTAGCTATCTTAGCTTCCTCACTCTCATCCATATGAACTCTAATTAAAAGCGTGTCTAGTTGTTTAAAGTAATCATCCACACTTAGCGTGCCTTGATGAAACTGTTGGAGTTTCAACAATAGGTATTTCCTAAAGTGTGGGGGTACGAATCTAGCGCGTAAACAAGCTTTTAAATCGTCCCAAGAGACCACGGGCGGTCTCTTGTGTAGGTCAATGTCCATGAGATATTGATGCCACCATTGCATGGCATAGTCTAAGAATTCTAAGGATGCTAATCTAACCCTATGCTCATCTATAACCCCATTTACATCAAATATTTGCTCAACCTTAGCCTCCCACCCTAAGTACACATTAGGATCACTTTCACCACTAAAGCTAGGGAGTTTTACATTAGGTGAATAAGGGCCAGCCACATGTTGGCGCCTCTCTTCATGGTGATGGTGCCTTGGCCGTGCATTGTCTTCATAATATCCATGAGAAGAATAAGAATTCCTTGAAGAATGCCGAAGAGGATGATGATGTCTTCTCTCCCGGTTTTGATGGACTTCTTCACGGCTTAACTCCAAGCTTTGGAGCCTTGCCTCCATTTGTCTTATCACATCAAGATATTGAGCATTTGATTGTCTAGCATTCTTTAAATCTTCAAAGAGAGCTGCCTTTTGAGGTGAGCAAGGTTTGGAGGATTCTCCACTAGAAAGACTAGCCATGATCATAAAAAGTACAAAAACAGAAACAAACAATTAAAGAAACTTGTTAGCAAAATAAAGTAAAATGTAGGTTGCTGGAAAAAGTCAAAAGAAAGTGCTCAAACCACTCCAAGAAAGTGTTCTTTCCTTATCCAAGCATATCTTGTGGATTGGATGAGCTTCAAATGAAAAATGTCAAAGCAAACCACACTCACTTAAGAACAAGTCTCCACAAAACTTAGAAGAACAAAAAGACAAGCAAGAAAAACTAAACAAAAACAGAAAGCAAAATATGACAAAACTGGAAAAGAATATGAATTAGAAGACAAGCAAGAAAAATAAGGTACTCAGTGACAAAGAAGGCACACAAAAGATACCTAAAGAAAAGTACTAGAGTAGATGAAGAAAACAAAAACAGAACTACTGGAAAATATTTTTTTTATGCACACTGTGCTTGATGTTCACTGATTTAACTGGAATGATATAAAGCGAACTGGATTATGAAATTTTAACCACAGAAATTTCAAGATATTAGCTCAATAATGGCACTGGAATTACTCAAAAGCAGTAAGCCAATTAATTGAGATAAATTTTTCAAAATCACTCTCAGATGACTGTATTTTTTTCGGCAGAATTGCACACTTTTTGTTTTTGATTTATCATTTTTTTTGTACCTAGAATTTTGAAGTAATTCTTTTTTCTACTCTTTTATAACACTTTAAAGAACACAAATCCAGAATTTCAGAAATTTCCAGTGAGTAAATCAATTGCAATAAATCGAAACAGTAAGCACGTTTTCAGAAAAACAGAGGAATCCTAACAGGAATGAAAAACAGAATTAAGAACTAGCAAAGACATAATGGAAATGATGTATAGGAACTTGTATAGATCTAAAATACAAGTATGAACTCAATACTAAAACAGAAAATGCACAAAGGATCAAGTATCAAACTCAGGAAACTGTATTACACTAAAGCAAGAAACAAAAAATTCAATAAAAGTACTACAAGAAGTGATGACATTCTTGGAAAAACATGACTGTGACAAAACTTGTATGGATTCAAAAAGGAAAAGACACAAACACATGATAGGCACAATTAAGAAAACAGCAAGAAATATTCAAAAAAACACAAAAACAGAATCACTAATCACAAAAACAGAATCAAAGTGTCCAACAACTCAAAAAGTTTTTTTGCACATAACCATAGCTCTAGATACCACATGATATGAGTTGGATTGGACATAGACACTTTTAAACTCTTGAACACAACATTATATGAGAAAGAAAACAACAATTCAAGGATCAAAGAGTGCTTAAACAATGAAAACGAAAATACATCAACAAAACAACAAGCTGAAAACAGAAATGGAATCAAGGAAGCTTAAGGAGTCATCAATGGAGACATAGCCTTCCAAAATGATGATCCAAACTCAATAAGAGTGTTATCTCCTTGTGAACATCCATAGAACAAGATATTAAACACAATTGAATTAAGAACAGCAAGGTACCGAACAGAAAATGAAGAACAACACAAGGAATACAAAACCAATCCGTTGAAAAGATGAAGAACACTTAAAGAGAAGCTAACTACCGAATGAAATTACAAAAGAAGATGACAGGAATGACACTTATGGAATGAAGCTCGGCTGGAATGAGAATTTGGAACTGCATCATGCCACTTGGAGTCCTTGTCCAAGATAACTGAAGAGAAGCCACCACTTGAAGCTCTCCATTGGCACACAAGATAAGGCTGTGGAAGAAGGAGAAACCAAAACTCACAATTCTCTCTCAATTTGAGTAGAGTTTCTCTATATCCAATTTCCAATTCTGAAATTTACAAAGGCAAGCACCTTATTTATAGCCTAAGAGGTGCTGAAATGAGAAGCTAAATCAAATTCAAATTCCCCCCTAAATGACACTATAATGGCGCCAACTAGAGCATGAGGAAGGTGTGACTTCCTTCCTAGTTTTGGCACCTCCTATATGACACCTACACCCCCCTACTTAAGTCACATGGACAATGTGACTCTCTCTAATACATTCACACCTATTTATTTAATATCTGCACCCCTACTCTATACAATAGAAATAAGAAGAGTCATCTTTTGATACTCTTGTCCCAAAGCTCTTGCCATGCTCCTAGTGATTCTTTGGGCTTGGGCCCCATCTTGGGCTTGGGCGTCATGGGCTTGGGCGTCCTCTACTTGGTTTCCATCAGTACCATTATCGAACACCAAGTGTGTTGGGATCCTAAAACGACAGACAATGTTTCTCCAGACGAAGTGCTGAACCTTGTGGGCGGTTATCTGCGCAACTGGTTCAACTTCTATTCACTTAGTGAAGTACTCAATCGACACCACAGGGAACTTCATTTGGCAAATTGCCAAAGGGAAAAGACCCAAGATGTTTATTCCCCACGTATGGAAAGGCTAGGAACTATGTATTGATCGCAACTCCTCAGGGGGTGAGTGATGCCAATCAGCATGCTTATGACACTGCTCGCATCGTTGTGCATACCTCATGCAGTCCTCCCTCACAGTTGGCCAATAGTATCCAGCTCGGACGACCTTCAAAGAGAGAGCTCGCACTTTGACGTGGCTTCCACAAATGCCTTCATTGAGCTCTGCCATGATACGAGTACACTGGTCCCCACTTACGCAGGTGAGGATAGGATGAGCATAGCCATGGCAGAACAACTTTCCATTAACCAACGTGTATCTTCCTGCGTTCCTCCTGACTGCCTTTGTCTCTGCAGGATCTGCTGGGAGTATACCATCAACTAGGTAGCGCCGATAGGGCGTCATCCAGGTCTCCGCTACGTTGACATGTAAGACTTCCAACGAATCTTCTCCCCGTCGGCGGTAAGCGCTTAACTTGGGCACCTTCAACATTTTTTGTATCAACGATCGGTGCATCCTTCCTTTTACCGAGCTGACCATCAAGGTCTTTACGTGACTAACCTCTACTGCTCCATCTGTAATGGTCCTGGGTGACTTTAGGGTCTCCTGGATAACTGACCTCTGTCGACCTCCCTTGTCTGAGCTCGCCAATTTGGCCAACAGGTCTGCTCGGGCATTCTGCTCCCTTGGAACATGCACCAGCTTGAACGTGGGAAAGGTTTCCCTTAAAAGTGTAACATACCTCAAGTACGAGGCCATCTGCGGATCTTTGGCATGGTACTCACTTGTGACTTGCCCGGTTACCAGCAACGAGTCACTTTTTACCAACAAACTTTGAGCGCCCAACTCTTTGGCCAGTAGCATCCCAACTACCAGGGCTTCATACTCAGCCTGGTTATTGCTGGCCTTGAAAGCAAACGTAAGGGCCTTCTCAATAAACAGTCTGTTAGGTCCTTCCAAAATAATTCCAGCACCGTTACCTTGTTGATTAGAGAATGCATCCACAGAAAGTCTCCACCGTCCAACTGGGTGGCTTCTGAAGATAGCTCTACCACAAACTCGGCATACACCTGGCCTTTGATGGGCCCCCTGGGTTCATATTGCACGTCGAACTCAGACAGCTCGACTGCCAGCGCACCATCTGACCTGCTACATCAAGTTTCTAGAGGACTTTGCGTATTGGGAGATCGATCATTACAATATCTGTGAAACTTTGGAAATAGTGGTAGAGTTGCTGAGTTGTGAACACCACCGCCAAGGCTTCCTTTTCGATGGCTTTATATCGTACCTCCGACCCTTGTAGCACCTTGCTTACGAAATATATAGGCCTCTGCGCCTGATCCTGCTCTTGCAAAATGACCGAGTTGATTTCCCGATCTGTAACTGCAAAGTAGAGACGAAGGGGAGTACCTGGTTGCATCTTACAAAGGATAGGCGGGCTGGCGAGGTACTCCTTCAACTTGAGGAACGCGTCTTCACATTTGTGAGTCCATGTGAAGCGGTTATTCTTCTCTAGACATTAAGGGTGCCCCTTATCCCCCTTACTGATAGGAACCTGGACAGGGTGGCCATGCGCCTAGTCAGCTGCTGCACTTCCTTCACTGTGGCGGGGCTCCTCATCCCTATGGTTGTTGCACACTTGTCCGAGTTCGCTTCTATCCCCCGTTCAGTGAGCAGGAACCCTAGGAACTTCCCTGCCTCCACCCCAAACACACACTTGTTTGGGTTTAACTTTAGGTAGTACTTAGCTATTGGAGTGAATAGCTCTTCTAGATCAGCAACATGTTGATCCCTTTCTCCTGAGGTGATGACCATGTCGTCCATATTTGCTTGTACATTTCGCGCAATCATGGGGGAGAGAATCCTATCCATCAACCTGTGGTAGGTAGCGTCGACGTTCCTCATTCCAAAAGGCATGACTTTATAAGAATAGCTAGAAAGCTCTGTCATGAATGCGGTCTTGCACTCATCTTGGTGGTGCATGCCAATCTGATTGTACCCCGAGAATGCGTCTAGGAAGTTCAACAATCGGCAACCTGAAGCGCTATCCACCAAGGAATCGATGCTGGGCAGCAGATTCGAATCCTTGGGACAGGCCTTGTTCAGGTCTGTAAAGTCGACGCACATTCTCCAACTCCCATTTGCCTTCTTCACTAATAGCACGTTTGCCAACCACTCAGGGTATTGGATTCCGTTATGTGGCCAACTTCCAGGAGTTTCTGCGTTTCCTCCTTAATAACAAGACGTCTTTGTTCATTGAACTTCCTCCTCCTCTGTATCACTAGTCTGACCTTCTCGTCATAGTGAGTCTATGACACAGAAAGTCAGGATCTATGTCGGGCATGTATGCAGAGGACCATACGAAAGCATTCATGTGCCTTGCTATCACTTTGGCGATTTGATCTTGCATCTCTTGGCCTAGTGATGAGCCGAGCTTGAACTTCTTGCCTTCAATCTTTTTTTCCTATACCTTATCAGCAGGCCCAGGTCATCTCTCGTTGTGACTTCTGCTTGGGTGATCATTTCTGGCTCCTGTGCTTGGGTGGTGACCATGCACACTCCTCTTCTGCTTTTTAGGCTATTCTCATAGCACTTTCTCGTTACCTTCTAGTCAGAATTAATGATGATCACCCCTCCCTTGAGGGAGGGCACCTTCATCTTCATGTATCTTGTTGAGGCTATTGCACCTAACCTGTTCAAGGAGGGTCTACCCAAAAGCAAGTTATAGGCTGAAGCAACATTAACCACTAAATACTTGATACTGATCGTGCGAGATAAGACGCCATTTGAGAAGGTCGTCCTCAGCTCCATATGTCCCCGCACCTCCACTTAGTCCCTAGCAAAGCCAAACAGACAACCATCATATGGTGTCAACTGGTCAAATTACAAATGCAGGTTGTTAAACGTTACCCAAAACATCACATCAGTCGAGCTCCCCTGGTCAATGATAATTCGGTGTACCCTCTTCCCACGGTGACGACAGAGATTACTACTAGATCGTCCTCGTGTGGGACCACGTCCCCCAAATCAGCTCTTGTAAAGCAGAGGTCGGCCTCAGCTTGTTGGTCAGACCCCCGAGCCTTTACTATCATCATCTCCCTGGTGTACTTCTTGCGCTTGGAGATGGAGCACCTTCTCTTGAAAATCCTCCCGAGATGGTGCTCAACTCGCCATGAACAGGCACCTCATGCCCTTGGTTTGCTGAGGGGACTTCTTCCTTCGATCCCTCTTAGGTCCGTTCGAAGAACTCTTTCAGAAATCCATATTTTATCAAGCCCACTAACTGGTAGCCTAGGGCTATATAGTGCTCCACGTCATGCCCGAAACCCTTGTGGAACTCGCACCTCCTTGTGCGACCCCAAGTTTCTGTCTGAATTTGGGGGAACCTCAGCTTATCAATCATTCCTGGCATGCTTAACAACTCCTTGTAAGTCATATAGAGCGGCGGCCAGAAAGGCAGATCATCAATCGCTTTTTGTCTTGGGTTGGCTCTTCCTGGATGAGTAGGGTGCACGTCGTTCATCTGACCTCTTCTCAGTCACAGCCTCATGGACCCTCAGGGGCTGAGATCGGCTTCCTTCTCGGGGCTTAGCCTGCCCTGGATGCGTGCTACCGCGTTTCGCTGATACGACCTCTTCTCTTGCGATGTGGGCAACAACTCGTCGTTGTATCTCCCCTAACGTTCTTGCTTGATTTATGATTAGTGAGTCGCAGAATTGCCCTGACATGACCCCGTGTCCAAAGGTGTGGACCATCAAGGCCTCATCATGGGTCTGGAGCTTTACTGCAAATGCCCCAAATCTGTTTAAAAAATCCTTCAACAGCTCTCCCTGCCTTTGCTTTATGCCAAAAAGGTCGAAAGAGACTGACAGTTAGGCTTGATTGACAATGAATTGTTCCCTGAACAATCCAGAAAAGTGATCGAAAGAGGTTATATGGCCATTAGGAAGGCCAACAAACCACTGTAATGTCGTTCCTATGAACGTACCCATGAACATCTTGCAATGCATAACATTCGTTCTTCTCGAGAAGATCATTTGGGCATTAAATGTTGTAAGATAGGTCTCGGGGTCTTTTACACCTGTAAACACAATCTTTGGTGTTATGAAATTGGCTGGTATGACAACATCCGTGATCGCCTACGAGAACGGTCAGGGGAGAGCCCTTAATTGAGTAGTCAGGCCTCGTTCTCCCGCAGAACGTTCGTCAATCTGTCGTAGACTCCTACGCAATTCCTCATTGGTCCTCCATAACTCGTCATTGCTTGCTCGAGACACGTCTATTTCCACCATCAGCTGGTCTTGCCTGATCACCTGCTCAACTCGGACTTCCGCCATGAGTTTCTCCATAAGTTGTTGTATGGTGGGGTTGTCACTCCCTTCAGATCCTAATGGGCCTTGCCTTGTAATCCTCATCTCGTCTAGGAACTTGAGCACGACTGCGGGTTGGACCTGGTTTATCGATGGGGACCAAATGTTCTTGCCGCTTGACTCTGATGAGAAGCTTTAGCTCCTTCTGTTTCTTCACGAGTTTGTCCTATCTCTTGTTGCTTTGGAACGTAGCTCCCTTAAAACAGAGGGGGTCCTACCTGTTGATTGCACTTCGACGATCAAGTCAGTACAGGGCTTATAAGAGTTTAAGAAGTAGTAAGTTTTAGTCTTAGAAACAGTGTACCTTTACTGGGGGGTCTCAATCCCCTTTTATAGCTTACCTCTTGTAACAGCTTTCCATCACGAGAATCTAATCTCAACTGAAAGCATACTCAACAGGAAAATATTTTGTATACTCAACAGGAAAATATTTTGTATACTCAACAGGAAAATATTTTGTTCAGGGGTACACTCTCTTGGTGCTGCAACAAAACGAAATCTTTCCTCTAAGGAGTGCATAAAATAATAACAGAATAACCACCAAGGTACCAACTCATGTACCAACCCACAACGTGGCGCTACGCTCTTTCTCATCATACTTACAACCCAACCCTTACACACCCTAGCATACATGGGCTTAGGTATAAAAGAAAGTATTTACCAGAGCTAGATCCCATGTGCACTAAGCGCACCCCTAGGTCCATAATTACCCCTCGCCAGCCGCCTAGGCCTTATGCAAGAAGGATTACCTTATTTATACAAAAATGGATTTATACGTACACCTGTGGCCCAATCACGTGTTCCGCTATTCTGGCCCAGAAGCTGATCTAACCTGTCTGTAATAGGGGCCGAGGTCCGACCACCGAGTACTGAGCTTTGAGCGCTCTGGTCCAGTACAAAAGGCAAAGGAAGAATATGAATCAAGCAGTGTAAGTTCAAACTCTTCCATTGATGTTGAAAATTATAGCCAGCTTCTTGTGGTTTCTAAAGAAACTCATGAAGAAGCTAATAAATTGGCTCTCTTGAACAACCATTTGAAAGGCTTATATAATTGGTTGGAAAACAGAGTCAAAACATTAGAAGAAGAACTTGTTAATTTTAATAATGATTTTGAAAATCTGGAGCTGATCTACAAGAACACTTCTTGTGAATGTGACTCAAGGTTTTGTGAAAATTGTGAATCTCTTGAAGAGAAGGTTCACTATCTTGTTAAAACTGTTGATAAGCTTTCCAAAGGAAAATCTAACTTTGAAAACGTTCTTTATTCTCAACAATGTTTCTTTGGTAAAGATGGATTGGGTTTTAATCCTCACAGCAAGTATAAACCAGTTTCAAAACCTTTTTCTACATTTTTTGAAAAACAACCAATTGAAAAGTCGAAATAACCGGTTGTTTCATGCTTTTACAGTATGAAAAGAGATCACTATATTAGGTACTGCAAAATTCGAAAATTTTCTGTTCCCAAAGGTATTTTAAAGTGGGTTCCTAAGAACTCCAAGGTTCTTAAATTTCCTACTAACACTCATGGACCCAAATTTATAAGGGGACCAAATCTTGCTACTTGATCTTGTTTTTTTGCAGGGTTCTTTGACAGCAAACTAGCACTTATGATACTTGAATTGTGGTTGTTCTAAAGCACATAACAAAGGATAAATTCTCTACTTCTTAAGAAATAAGGTCATGAGAAAAATAGGAACAACAACAAAGGTACTATGGAAAATCAAGAAAAGTTTGGATTAGAGAAGAAGTGCTCTGGTATAAACTTATCAAAGTGATGTTTATTATTATGGTTTTGGAGCATACACCTTACTCAGATTCTTGACAAGTAAAAAATTCATGACATATGTAAAGTAAGTTGTTTATGTTCATCCGATGTTTTTGGCCTCATATGAGCAAAAGAATTTCTCAACATGTTTCTCTTGGTTAAACTTGTTGAGGTTTTTTCTGTGCAAAGGTATGAATGTACTTCATTATACATTTCCCATCACTTTGAAAGATTATTTGCATTGAAAAACATTTTATTGATGTCAAAGAAAAACAACCGATTGTTTTCCCTCTCGCACATTTGAATAAAGTTGTTATGAATTCTTATGCATGGTTACAACTATTTATTTTCTTTCAAAAACCCATTGTGACTCGAATATGCATCTATTATGCCTCTGAATAAGATAATCAAGGGATATATTCTTTGTTTACTGGAATTTGAAAGCTTTTAATGTATGGCAATCACATTGGTGGTGTTCCCGCCGGTTGACCTAACATCTTTGTGCGTTTCTGTTGGCTTTGCTTCCAAGAACCCTTCGCTCCCACGTTCCCTTCCTCCGGTTGAATCACCTGAAAACAGAGAAATAAAGGGCGCCCTTACGGCCGTTTGCACTCCGACGGTCAAGTCAGCCTATGGGCAATGAACACCAAAACTCAAACTCTGCGATCACTGTGTGTTCTCTCTCACTCTATTTCGCTCACAGAAGTGCGTAACTTGCAGTAACGAAAGCGTAGAGTGTTCTGTGAAAATGTCAAAACGTACCTTAGTTATGTCTATTGCCAACCTTATATACCTCTGGTGTTATTGCCCTTCAGTTTGACTGTGACTTGAACATTCTGTAGGCGCGTCTTAGCGACACCAACACCGAGACTTAGGGTCATCTAGTGTGTAAGACTGCCTTGCCAAAGTGCAACTGGCGCGGGGTGACTGATTGGATGCCAACTCATGCACCCAATCTCTGAGTCGTCTCCCTTGGGAGTCTCCTGCCTTCCTCACGTGCCATGCATGCAGATCACCCTCTGGGACGTGACCCTCTCGTGGGTCGTCTCTGTCCCAGTGGTTCTCTAACGGTGGTGCATACTGTCGCATCCCTACACCCCATGCATGGATCCTTCGTGATCTGGGCCTCTCCCTACTTGGTCACTGGGGTGTGGCTTGAGAACCACCTTGTTTCATCTATCCTTTATGTCGAGGTGCCGAGGCCTGAGGATCCCACGCCCTGCTTTGGGCCGTGTCCCGAGGACCCCTCGGCTTCCTTTACTTGCGAGCCAAATGAGTCTCCACCCTGTTCTGCGAATCTTATAGTGGATCCCACCTTCTGGCCTCACCATGTTGACTTTGGTGAATGCCCGAAGCCTCCACGCCCTGACCGTGTGCCGCCTCCTCCTCAGCCACTTTACTCATGAGCCCAACAAGATTCCCTCTCGTCCCGCTGTACTTTCTAGTGGACCCTACCTTCGGGTCCCACCACGTTGACCTTGGTCAACGCCCTACGTTACAAAAGCCTCCAGTCTCGAGCTGTCAACATGTTCAACGAAGATACTATGGCCTCGCCCTGCTGACCTACGTGGCCCTCTATGATATGACGTGCACAGTGCATTGAAGTGATGCCTTCCTGTTCATGCTGTAATCAACGAACATGTGGCTTAATCATGTGGCTGGGACTTAACGTAGCTTGCACTCCTCAAGTTTACATTAAGTCTTTCAAAAACACGTGCTTCATGCACTGTTCCATCACTTGCAAACTTTCTTACACCCTTCATCTTCTTCCTTGAACTCTCTGATTCCTTCCTTCGTGAAAAAACCGAAACTTTCGCTCATCCATCACTAAAGGTATGATTTTTCTCCATTGATTGCTCTTTATTTATGATTTCGCGTTTTAATAACTGCCTGGGTCTGTTTATATTTCTATGTTTCGAATCTTCTTCTGCATCTTCTTCGTTCCTCTTTTTGTGAGTTTTTCGCTAGAGTAGGGTTTTCTGAGCTTTCTCATTTCACACCGTAGTTTCCCCTTTCTGAAACTTTATTTCTTCCTTTCTTTGTTTTTCTTAGCTTTCTTTCATCATGGCGCAAACGAAAGTCACTGCCAACCTTCCTCCTCCTAGCATTAATTATAAGCCTTTGTACCCTTGAGCCCCCGACGAACTCCTCGCTGAAACCTCCTGCCTGACCTCCCTTGCTGACTGGAGGGATCACTTGGATAGTGAACCTGACTTCAAAGGTAGAGCGTTCGGGAGAGAACATGACGCCTACATCTCCATTCGCCCTTGTACAGCTGGTGAACCTGTTTCCGTTGATAACCGCTCCAACGACGGGGAACCCTTCTTTTTCTTCTACCAAACAATATTCAAACGCATTAGGCAACGCCTCCCTTTCAATAGCTTTGAGAGGGTGCTTCTTACTGAGATCAACGTTGCCCTGACACAGCTGCATCCCAACAGCTGAGCCTTCATCAGGGCATTTTCCATCCTCTGCAACCATTTCGGGCACGCCCCCTCTGTAGATGTCTTTCTACATTTCTTTGAGGCCAAAAACCCGGGGAAGAACCTCTGGGTTAGTTTTAGCGAAATAACGGGGAGAGTCATCCCCACTCTATTCCAACAATCCTATAAAGGATTTAAAGGAAAATTCTTCAGAGTATGCAGCTCTGAGCAAGACCGCATGACTCTGGATGGCTTTCCCCTATACTGGGTGGAGAAGCTTAAACTCAAGAAGGCCAAGACCTTGGATGAGCTCTCGTTAGCCGATCGCAGGGTATGCCAAGTTATGGCCAGCTTGGGGGTGATCTTCAATACTGTAGAACTAATTAAAAATGAGTATAGCCAATTGGGCTCGCTGGATATATTGGTATAGGAATCCTTTCCTAACCTTCTTCATACATCACTCTGCTTATGCCTCTTTCTGCATTTGTTAACTCATAATTGTACTAATTCTCTGATTTCTCTTATTTACATGGTTCTTACCTCTTCCTCTTTGGTGCAGGCATGGTGCTGAACGCAGAGAAACGGGCTAGACTGGCTGAGGTCTTGTCCATTCCTGACGACGCAGCCACTGGGAAGGCAGGTACCTCAGCACGTCCTGCTTCCTCTACCTTCGCAACTAGAAACTCTTGCCCTTGTTTATCAACATGCTACACCTGCCACCACCTCTCCAGCTCCCATTGTGGTTGTTGCTATGGCGACAGTCAGGGATTCTCCACCTCCAGCCCTCCTTGAGAAAAACAAAGGGGTGATGCTCATCTCTTCAGATGATGATGAGGACACCATGGAGGGCCCTGCCTTAAAGAGAAGGAAAACCACAATGGTGGCCACCTCGCACTCTTCTTCTGCCAGGCGCTCCATCTCACTCAGGGACAACCCTCCAAGCGCCTCCTCACCTCCAATCTTTCTTGCACCCGAGGAAGGGGCCGAGAGTGTTCCTAAGCCTGCTCTTGCCCCTGCCCCTGAGCTTCCCCTAGTCCTCCAGCAGATCCTGAGAGGCTACCAACAAGAGGCCATGGGAAACTCTGCTGACAAGGCACTGCAAGAAAGCATGAGCCTTAGCCTTGGGGGATTCTTTGCTCGTGCCACCTCTTATTTCTACTAGGCTGAGGCGAAGACCAAGAAGCAACAGGCCCTGACAGACGAACTAGCTCAAGTAAAAGAGCAAATGACCAACCAAGCTCAACGTTTCTTTGTTCAAGAAACTACGCTAACCCAGGAGCTGGGTGCTCTTCAAAAGACTGAGCTAGAGGCCAACAAGAAACTCCATGACGAGGGCCAGAAGTACACCACCTTACTTAGCAAAAAGTGGTGCCACTACACACTGAGGTGGTGGAACTCAAAGAAACAACTGAGGCCAACAAAGCCAAAATGGTCAGCCTCGAAAAGCGCTCTGTTACCCGGGAGGTGCATCTGGGTAAGGTTGAAGTTGAGCTTGCTGAAAAAACTGAAGCCCTTGAGAAAATCAAGGGAGGAACTTGCTGAGCAGGCCAAAAACCTTGAGAAGACCAAGGGGGAGGTTGCAGAGAAAGCTGAGGCCCTTGTGAAAACTGAGGCGGAGATGGCTGCTCAAACTGATAACTTTGAGAAGGCCAAGGCAGAACTCTTCGATGATGCTGCTTGATCCTGCCGATTGACTTAGCGCAAGAACGTTGCCTCGTCTTCCTCACCAGCTTGACACCACGTGCCCTCCAAGTCCACTCCACAGATAACCTCTCTTAGAACCTGAAAAACACACGGTGGCGCCTCTGCGGCCGGTGGCACTCCGACGCTCAAGTCAGTGACAAGAACACCCAAAAACTAAGAGAGAATATGCTCTGTCGGACCGTACTGTAGGCACACAACCTTAGCAGTATCAGCCGTAATGTAAAACGTACCTCTGCAGATTCTGTTAAAGTTACCTTTATAGCTGGGTTTCTTCTCTCTCCAGGCCGTTATGCTTTTTGGACGCGTGGCTCACGTCCAGCCCTGAACGTGTCGCCATCTGGGCTGGGACAGCAGGTAGCGCCCAACCCTACACGTGTCATCATCTGGATTGGGGCAACTTGTATGTCATTCTTGTGTAGTAACCAGCTGCACAGCTAAGTCCTCAACTCAAAGAGAAACCTAGCACATAATGCGTTGTGGTACACCACCCGACGAGGCGAGTATCGGATGCAACAAAGTGCATCATCTCTGTGATATCGCTCATCGTGAATGGCACCCTCCTTACTGCTACGCCATGCATGTTCTAGCTGGGGAAACCTTGCCACCAACAAATGTCCACTCTGGGAATCCCGTCGCTGATGAGAAACGTGTTTCCCCCAACCCACTCGACTTTCATCCCCAAGCTGGTGCCACCATCGTCTTACTGAACTTACACGCTTAGAATTACCCTTCTGAGCCTTCGACAGCCTTAACTAAGTTCGCTGGGAGACCCGGCGACGTGCTCCTTGTGGCGGTGTGTAAACCACCCGATCTCCTAGCATTCTCATATGGCGACTGCGACGCAACTCTGGTGACCGCCGGTTACGCACACTAGAGATCGGAGAACACCAATCCACCAATCGGCGACTGCGACGCAACTCTGGTGACCGCCGGTTACGCACACTAGAGATCGGGGAACACCAATCCACCGATCGGCAACTGCGACGCAACTCTGGTGACCGCCGGTTACGCACACTAGATCGGGGAACACCAATCCACCGATCGGCGACTATGCCTACTTCCGAGCCATTCATCTTTTCTAGCCTACGCATTCCATTGAGCGCGCCCCACTCAAGCACGTGCAAGACACGTCATCACGCCTGATGATCTGGTCGGTACACAAGCCCCCCAGTTTTGAGCTGATAACTTGTTTTCAGCAAAAAGACTAAGAAGTTCCCCGTTTCATTTTCTTCTTCGATACATATAAAGGTGCGCATGGTTTTGCTTTCATCTGTTGTGTAATCATCTGATATAACTGACTAACTCTTGCTTTAAGGAAATCGACTTGGCGCCAACTGGTGCTTAGCTCTGTGAAAATCAACTTAACTGAAATCTAGCTCGCCTGATTTGCCAAGTGACATGCGCATTTCTAGGTCATCGCCCAAAACTTTGCTGGCCCGGTTCTGCACTAAGGACATTCGAACTTGCCTCAATTTACTTACGCAAAGAGGTCTTGTATCCTGCTCTGGCCTGCACCCGCTCACGACGAGGAGAATTTACTATTTAACTGACCTCAGCTTCGCTCGAGGGCGAGGAGGATTTTCTCTGGTGCCTCAACTTGCCCAGGGGCTACCCTTTCCCTGGGTGCACTGAGGACTTTTAATTTCATCTCGTACCGGGGCTAGCTGTTCATACTTAAGGAGGGGGCGTCCCGAAGGAATCCCTTAACCCCTGCTCAAGGACTAGGTGCCCAGATTTTAACTGTTACCTGGTACCGAGGCTAGCTATTCATACTTGAGGAGGGGGCGTCCCGAAGGAATCCCTTAACCCCTGATCAAGGACTAGGTGCCCGGGTTTAAACTATTATCTGGTACCGGGGCTAGCTATTCATACTTGAGGAGGGGGCGTCCCGAAGGAATCCCTTAACCCCTGATCAAGGACTAGGCGCCCGGGTTTTAACTGTTATCTTGTCCTGAACTCTCGCCTATGCTCGCTCCAGGCGAGTAGGACTTCTTCTCTTGACTCAAAATGCACGAGAGCGCCGAGGGCTTTTTGCACTACTGGTACCTCCGATCGCCAAAAGACGAGGAGGTCTCTAAAACTTTTAACTACTGCCACCGATCTCCGCAAAACGACAGGGTCTTTAAAACTATTGCCACCGATCGCCGAAAAACGATGGGGACTTTAAAAATTTAACTATTTCCACCGATCGCCGAAAAGTGATGGGGACTTTAAAACTTTAACTATTGCCACCGATCGCCGAAAAACGATGGGGACTTTAAAACTTCAACTATTTGAAGCATGCAATATGACTTTACTGTTGCCCTAGATCACATACGAGTAATAAGGCCTTTTTTCTAAAACTCTTGAAGCCATAGGCATGCAAACATAGAAGCTTTAAACTTTGAAAAACTCTTCTTTATTGGGTGGCCTCATTAAAAACCCTCCACAGGGAAAAAGAGTGCCCCCTTGAAATTGTTCTAACAGAAACTATTCAAATCTCTTCATATTCGTCTTTACTTACAAGGCTTTAACTATAATACGACTTGAGATGTGTGGCGTTCCAAGTGCGAGGAATCGCCCCTCCTTCTAACGTCTCCAAGCGGTAGGCGCCATTCCCGAGCGCCTCGGTTATTCTGAACGGTCCCGTCCACTTGGGCGATAACTTGTTCTGCATCTCATACTGATGGGCCTTCCTCATCACCAGATCGCCGCTTCTAAACTGCCTTGACATTGCCTTAGAGTTGTACCTTCGCTCAACTTTTCTCTTTACTGCTTCGGCTGTCACTCTCCCCTCCTCCCTGACCTCATCCAGCAAATCCAGATTCATTCTTCTTTCTTCGTTCGAGTCTTCCGCCACGAAGTTCTGGAATCTTGGCGAGCTTTCCTGGATTTCGACTGGAATCATCGCATCACATCCATAAACCAAACTAAAGGGGATCTCGTGGGTTCCTGACTACTCGGTGGTATGGTATGCCCAAACTATGCGGGGTACCTCTTCAGCCCACGATCCCTTAGCTTTCTCTAATCTTCTCTTTAAACCTCTCAGCAACACCCGATTGGCAGACTCAACTTGGCCATTCGTCTGTGGGTGCTCGACGGATGCAAACACCTGTTGTATCCCCACCTCTTCGCACAGCTTTTTCAAGAGGTGACTTGCAAACTGAGTCCCATTATTTGACACCAGGCGTTTAGGCACACCAAACCGGCACACTATGTTCTTCCATACAAAGCTCTCGATCTTGTGAGCGGTGATCTGGGCCACTGGCTCTGCTTCGATCCACTTGGTGAAGTATTCAATCGCCACTACCAAGTACTTCATCTGCCTGATCGCCAATGGGAAGGGTCCCAGAATGTCAATTCCCCAAGTATGGAACGGCCAGGGGCTGTAAATCGACTTCAGCTCTTCTGGGGGTGCCTTGTGCCAATCGGCGTGCTGCTGGCATTGCTTGCAACGCTGGGCGTATCTCTTGCAATCTTCTCTCATCGTGGGCCAGTAATAGCCTGCACGGATAGTCCTTGTCGCCAGCGATCGACCTCCAATGTGGCTCCCGCAAATTCCCTCATGGAGCTCAGCCATAATCCTCGTGCACTTCTCTCCGTGTATACATACAAGGAGAGGGTGTGTGAATCCAAACCTGTATAGCTCGCCGTCGATAAGGGTAAACTTGCTGGAGCTCTTCTTTATTTTCGTGGCCTCAGTTGAGTCAACTGGAAGCACACCATCCGCTAAATAACGTTGGTAAGGCGTTATCCACGTGTCTGGCTCGTGGACAGCGCAAATCTGCATCGATCTTGCCCCTTTCGCTGGGCGCGCTCTGACCCTCGGCGCCCTCAGAGTTTCCTGCGTTAGGGATCTATGACTTCTCGCTGGTCTTCCCATTGATCTACAAACATGGAGAACTTGGTGGTCTGCCACGAATGCTCGAGGCGCTTTCAAAGTTTCCTGAATGACAGTCCTCTGCATACCCCCCTTGCCCGAACTGGCGAGCTTGGCTAGCAAGTCAGCTCGGGCATTCTGTTCTCTTGGCACGTGTACCACTTCAAATGAAGCGAAAGATCTTCTTAGCTCTTGCACGTACTCCAAGTAGGCTGCCATCTGCGGGTCTTTGGCTTGGAACTCGCCAGTTACTTGTCCTGTGACCAACAGCGAGTCGCTCTTGGCCATCAGCACTCTTGCCCCCATTTCCTTAGCGAGTAGAATTCCAGCGATCAAAGCCTCATACTCTGCTTGGTTGTTGCTTGCTTTGAAAGCGAACCTCAATGACTACTATATCAACACTCCGTTGGGCCCTTCCAAAATGACCCCAGCCCCGCTGCCCAGCTGGTTGGACGACCCATCAACAGAGAGTACCCAGCGAAAGTCGCCCTCGGCGTTCTGTGCCACCTCGGAGGACAACTCGACCACGAAATCGGCGAAGACTTGCCCTTTGATCGATCCCCGGGGTTCATACTTGATGTCGAACTCCGAAAGCTCGACCGCCCACTTCACCATTCTTCCAGCCACATCGGGCTTCTTCAGAACCTTCTGGATTGGCATATCAGTCATCACCAGTACCGTGAAGCTCTGGAAGTAATGGCGCAATCTCCTCGCCGAGAATACAACCGTCAATGCCGCCTTTTCTAGGGCCTGGTACCTTACCTCCGGGCCTTGCAGCACCTTGCTAACGAAATATATAGGCCTTTGGGTCTGGTCCTGATCATGCACTAGCACTGCGCTAATCGCCCTCTTAGTTATGGCAAAGTACAGCCTGAGGGGTGTTATACCTTGGGGCTTGCACAGAACTGGAGGGCTCGCCAAATATTCCTTGAGCTTTACGAAGGCCTCCTCACACTCCTTTGTCCAAACAAATCTGTTGTTCCTCTTCAAACATTGGAAGTATGGGTGGCCCTTCTCCCCGCTTGCCGATACGAACCGAGACAGGGCGGCCATGCGCCCCGTGAGTTACTGCACCTCCTTCACATTGGCGGGGCTCCTCATTGCCAAAATGGCGGCGCATTTCTCGGGGTTAGCCTCAATTCCCCTCTCTGACAGAAGAAACCCCAGAAATTTCCCTGCTTCTACACCAAAAACGCACTTTTCAGGATTCAGTTTTAGCTTGTACCTGGCTATTGTGATGAACAACTCTTCCAAGTCTGTGACGTGCTTGTCTTTCTCCAGGGACGTCACAACCATGTCGTCGACGTATGCCTGCACATTCCTTCAGAGCATGGGCGCGAGCACCTTGTCCATCAGCCTTTGGTATGTGGCCCCTGCATTCTTCAACCCGAAGGGCATTACCTTGTAGCAATAACATGACCTTTCCGTCATGAAGGCGGTCTTCTCCTCGTCCATGGGGTGAAATTTGATTTGGTTGTACCCCGAGAAGGTATCCAGAAAACTGAGCAGCTTGCACCCTGATGCACTGTCTACCAGGGCGTAAGGGTAAGAGTCCTTGGGGCAGGCCTTGTTCAAGTCTGTAAAGTCAACGCACATCCGCCATTTTCCGCTGCTCTTCTTGACCAGGACAACGTTAACGAGCCATTCTGGATATTGGATTTCCCTGATGTGGCCCGCTGCAAGTAGTTTCCGCGTCTCTTCTTTGATCGCCTGTCTCTTCTCCTCATTAAATTTTCTTCTTCTCTGGCGGATGGGCCTGACTTGAGGGTCCATTGCCAAACGATGGCACAAGAAATCGGGGTCGATCCCCGGCATATCTGAAGCAGCCCACGCAAACGCATCCAAGTGTCTACTTATTACCTCGGCGATCTGGTCTTGCGTCTTGCTATCCAGGGTTCTTCCCAACTTAAACACCTTACCGCTGATCTCCTTCTCGAGCCATTCCTCTACTGGCTGAGGTTTCCTCTCGCTGGCGATCAGCGCCCTCGCGATACCGGTTTCTCTAGCGGTCTCCGAGCAGTTTCTCTCCGACCTCGCCTCTACATTCCCCATCGGCACATCGCCCTCGGCGACCACCTCTAACGCCGCATCCGAAACTCGCCGGGGTTCGCGCTCCGGCTCCACGCCAGGGGGAGGCATTGTGGTTATGTGGCACACAGACCTTTTGTTTTTTAGGCTGTTTTCGTAACACTTCTTCGCCTCCTTTTGGTCGGAGCAAATGGTGATGATCATACCCTCCATAGACGGCAGCTTGACCTTCATGTGCCTTGTTGAAGGCACAGCTCCTGTCCTATTGAGCGTTGGCCTCCCCAGCAGTATGTTGTACGCCGACGGGGCGTTCACAACAAGATACCTGATCTTCTCTGTTCGTGAGGCCAAGCCGTCAGTCAAGGTCGTCCTCAGCTCGATATACCCCCTCACCTCCACTTGGTCACCGGCAAAACCGTACAAGCAGCCCCCATATGGTCTTAGCTGATCAAGGGACAGTTGTAACTTCTCAAAGGTTGGCCAAAAGATCACATCTGCTGAGTTTCCTTGGTCGACCAGCACCCGGTGGACGGTCCTTCCCGCCGTGACAAGCGAGATCACAATAGGGTCGTTGTCGTGAGGCACCACGTCCCTGAGGTCCCCCTTGGTGAACGTGATGTCCACGTCGGGCGAGTGATCCTCAAAGACTTCCACTGGCATTATCGACCTCGCGTACCTCTTTCTTTGCGACGCTGTGCACCCCCCGCCGGAGAATCCGCCAGCTATGGTGTGGATCTCGCCGTGAATAGGCACCTCGTGCTGTTGCCCTCCGCTGCTCGCCGGTTGAGACCCTGATGCTTGGTCCGCTTGCTTCTCTAGCAAGTAATCCTTCAGGAAACCACATTTGACCAGCTCGGCGAGCTGGTGTCCCAGAGCCAAACACGAGTTGATAGAGTGGCCAAAACTCTTGTGGAACTCGCACCATGCGTCTGGCTTTGGCCCTAAAATCTTCTCCGCCATTTTCTCAGGCACTTTGAGCCTGGCAGCTATGTTTGGGATGGCGATCAAATCAGCCAAACCCATCACAAACTCGTACCTCGGGGGGCGATTACTCTCCCTGGGGCGCCCTGGTCCCTTGCTCTTGTTTTTCTTAGGGTCGTAAGGATGACGCGTCCTTTGATCCCTCTTTCCCGCCGCCGCCTCCATTACCCTCTAAGGTTGTACCCTTGCTTGGGTGCGCGGTTGAGTTGGGGCCACATTTCCTCTCTTCTCGGTGACCTCGCTCTCGGTGGCGATGTGAGCCACAGCACGTCGCTGGATTTCGGCGAACGTGGCGGGGTGGCTCCTGATGAGCGACTCACTGAAAGGCCCAGGCAACTCGCCCTTTTTGAAGGCGTGCACGAACATCTCTTCATCTTTTCCTGGCAAACGGACTATCTGAGCTCCGAATCTGTTCAGGAAATCCTTCAAGGACTCCCCTTGGTACTGCCTTATGTCAAACAAGTCGTAAGACACCAAAGGTGGCGCCTTGTTCACTATGTACTGCTCAACAAACATCTTGGAAAACTGTTGGAACGTGGTAATGTGGCCAGTGGGTATGCTGACGAACCAGTCCAACGCCGTTCCGCTCAAAGTGCTCATGAACACCTTACAATACATCGCGTCTGAGCCCCCTAAGAGCATCATCTAAGTATGAAACGCCGTGAGATGGGCTTCAGGGTCCTCCACCCCAGTGAAAGACACTTTCACTGCCACAGTGTTGGCCGGGACTACCGAGTCCATGATCTCTTGGGAAAATGGCATAGGAAAGCTGCGTGGTGGGGATGGGGGTGCAGATCTGTCCCCTGCCGCACGCTCCTCCCGCTCCTGAAGGGCTTTGCGCAGCTCTTCGTTGATCCTGTTGAGCTCTTCGTTCCTTGCTTGCGAGGCCACCAGCGCCTCGTGCATCCTTTCCTGCTCAGAACGCGATGCAGCCACGTTCTCCTGCAGCGTCCTCATCATGTCCATCACTTGTGTCATGGACACAACATCTTCGTCTGTTGATGGCGCAACTGAACTGGAGCGCGTTGTCCTCATCCTTCCTCAGCAAACTCAGCAGCTCAAAGAACTCCAAACAAGCGGTGAAAACTCCAGGAGTCGACTGCGATAGCGAGCAGTCGAACAGAAAACACTCGAAGCACCACAAACACAAACTATGGTTGGGAATCACCTTTTATACGGCCCCACGGTGGGCGCCAGATGATCCTGCCGGTTGACTTAGTGCAAGAACGTTGCCTCGTCTTCCTCACCAGCTTGACACCACGTGCCCTCCAAGTCCACTCCACAGATAGCCTCTCTGAGAACCTGTAAAACACACGGTGGCGCCTCTGCGGCCGGTGGCGCTCCAACGCTCAAGTCAGTGACAAGAACACCCAAAAACTAAGAGAGAATATGCTCTGTCGGACTGTACTGTAGGCACACAACCTTAGTAGTATCAGCCGTAATGAAAAATGTACCTCTGCAGATTCTGTTAAAGTTACCTTTATAGCTGGGTTTCTTCTCTCTCCAGGCCGTTATGCTTTTTGGACGCGTGGCTCACGTCCAACCCTGAACGTGTCGCCATCTGGGCTGGGACAGCAGGTAGTGCCCAGCCCTACACGTGTCATCATCTGAGCTAAGGCAACTTGAGCGTCATTTCTCCATTGCTCCCAACCCTACACGTGTCATCATCTGGATTGGGGCAACTTGTACGTCATTCTTGTGTAGTAACCAGCCGCACAGCTAAGTCCTTAACTCAAGGAGCAACCTAGCACATAATGCGCTGTGGTACACCACCCGACGAGGCGAGTATCGGATGCAACAAAGTGCATCATCTCTGTGATATCGCTCATCGTGAATGGCACCCTCCTTACTGCTACGCCATGCATGTTCTAGCTGGGGAAACCTTGCCACCAACAAATGTCCACTCAGGGAATCCCGTCGCTGATGAGCAAGGTGTTTTCCCCAACCCACTCGACTTTCATCCCCAAGCTAGTGCCACCATCGTCTTACTGAACTTACACGCTTGGAATTACCCTTCTGAGCCTTCGACAGCCTTAACTAAGTTCGCTGGGAGACCCGGCGACGTGCTCCTTGTGGCGGTGTGTAAACCACCCGACCTCCTAGCATTCTCATATGGCGACTGCGACGCAACTCTGGTGACCGCCGGTTACGCACACTAGAGATCAGAGAACACCAATCCACCGATCGGCGACTGCGACGCAACTCTGGTGACCGCCGGTTACGCACACTAGTGATTGGACAACACCAATCCACCGATCGGCGACTGCGACGCAACTCTGGTGACCGCCGGTTACGCACACTAGAGATCGGGGAACACCAATCCACCGATCGGCAACTGCGACGCAACTCTGGTGACCGCCGGTTACGCACACTAGATCGGGGAACACCAATCCACCGATCGGCAACTATGCCTACTTCCGAGCCATTCATCTTTTCTAGCCTACGCGTTCCATTGAGCGCGCCCCACTCGAGCACGTGCAAGACACGTCATCACGCCTGATGACCTGGTCGGTACACTGCTGATGCCTATGTTAGAATGTATGGCTTTAAACTAGAGGGGGGTGAATGGTTTAAAGAGGGTTTTCGCAAACTTTTTAGTCTAGATGAAATTCCTTTGAGAAAACTTTGATTCAGAACTCAGTTTGCCAAAAGCACAAAGCAATTAAGCACAACACCAGAGAAAACAATCGGTTGTTTTGCAGAAACAATCGGTTGTTTATACCAGTTAAAATACACAAATTGAAATTAAAGAGTTTGAGGGATACAGAGATTGCACACACAATTTATACTGGTTCACTCTTAAACCAAGAGCTACATCCAGTCTTCTCAAAAACCACAGGGGAATCCACTAAGTAATCAAACCTAGATTACTTACACACACCACCAAAGAAGTGACCTTGATCCCCTCAAGACACACACTTCCTTTGGCTCAGCACAAACACCACCAAGAATGTTGATCTTGACAACCTCAAGAGCACACAACACTTCTCGGCCTCACACAATAGAGTTTACACAAAGTACAGAAGGATTACACTTGTTACAAAATGATCTGAAATCAATACAAATGAGAATCCTATTCCACTCTCTCTTGATCAAAGCAATCTCAAAGCATTCTTTAACTCTTGAAAGCAAAAATCAGTGAAAAACTCAAATCTGTTTTTCTATGATTAAATCTCAGTTCTTGTATGTTACATAATCTGAATAAACTCTTTATAGCTTTCAAAGACTGGTCAAAGCATTTAAAACAGGAGCGCATTCAATTATAAAATTATTTAAAGCTCAGTCAAAGCACAAAACAGTTTTCTATTATAGTTTCAAAACAAACCATCGATTGAATGCTCGAATCAATCGGTTGTTTTGGTTTGACAGCAAGTCAACCACCAAAAACAGTTTTCAACCTTTCTCAAAACATCTAAGTATAAAACAATCGGTTGTTTCGACAAAACAACAGGTTGTTTTTCACTTAGTTTGAAAAACACTTTCAATTAAAAAGGTTTTAAAATGCTTAAGCTTTGGATTCAATCAAGAGTGGATTTACACAGATAATCTACCCCAGATCCTATACTAGAACACCTCAGCAACACCAAACACATCCAGCCTTCCATCAAACTCAAAGGATTTGGATTCTTCAAAGTTGAACACACGTTGCAGGGTTTGAAGATGCCCTGGCTCAGATTGCCTGCAAACATCCTGGGATGGACACTTCTCCTTTTGCAATGGCGATTCATATTGTCGATGGACAAATCGTGCCAAGCCGTTCTCAACAGAATGCCACTTAGTCATCTAGGCTTTAAAATTGTATTCTCAAGAACATTTATACTTTGAATGTAACTTGGAACATAGTTTAGATGCTTTACTCATTTCTGCTTCTGCTTTGTAACTTGGAACTTGTAACTTGTAACTTGTCTTTTTACTTACAACGCTTCTGATGCTGCCTTCATACTATACTCTTACGATTCTCTAAAACTTTGAACTTTAGGTAGCACGCCTTCTCACCTTCTTCCTTTATCTTGTTTAACTGTTTGGGAAAGCAGAGAGCATGCGTGGACCTCCGAACGTCTTTGTCTTCACCTCTTGCTTCGAGCAAGGTACTTCTTTCCTTTACACTTCCATGTACTTTGCGGTCTTGAGGTGTCTACCCCCAAGGCGCGTTTCTGGCCTCATCTTCACTCAAAGGTGGAGGAGGACTTAACTGGCCGAAGCCTACTGTTCGTACTTGGTGCCCATGCTCGAGGAGGAGGTGTCCCGAAGGAGGCTGCCTCTCCCCCTCGAGGTGTCTAAACACCTAGACGACTGGTGCACTTGGTGCCCACGCTCGAGGAGGAGGGTTCCCAAAGGGAGCTGCCACACCCCTAGAGGTGTCTAAACACCAAGATGACAGGTGCACTTGGTGCCCACGCTCGAGGAGGAGGCATCCTGAAGGATACTGCTACTCCCTCTCGAGGTGTCTAAACACCAAGGCAACCAGTTCATCACCAGTCGAATTTTACTAGTCACGCTTGGTGCCCACACTCGAGGAGAGCCGTACCATAAAGTACTGCCATTCCCCCTCGAGGTGTCTAAACATCAAGGCAACGGGTTCATTTCTTACTGAACCGTGCTGTCCACGCCTGACGCCCACGCTTGAGGAGGAAGCGTCCCGAAGGAGGCTGCCACTCCCTCTCGAGGTATCTAAACACCAAAGCCACGACGTTCTCCCATGCATTGTATAGAAAACTCAGGAATACTTGAAAATTTAATTTTTATTGGGTGACCTCATTAAAAAAAACCTTTTTAAGGGAAAAATAGTGTCCCCTTAAACTGTATACAATGCAAGAGTTTTTAACTGAAATAAAACTTGAGGTTGGCTGCATTCCAGGTACGAGGAATGGGGCCTCCCTCAAAGGTCACAAGCCTGTACGCCCCGTTTCCCAAGACTTCCGTCACCCTAAAGGGGCCAATCCATTTGGGGGACAACTTGTTCTCTAACTGGTATGGGTGAACCTTCCGCATTACTAAGTCTGCGACTTGGAACTGGCGGGGTTTTAATTTTGAACTATGCTTATGCTCCACCCTTCTCTTTACTGCCTCAACTTTGATCCTTGCCTCTTCTCTTACTTCATCCAGCAGGTCCAGGTTCACCCTTCTTTCATCATTCGACACTTCAGCCACGAAACTCAGAAAGCGTGGTGAGCTCTCTTGAATCTCTACCGAGATCATCGCGTCCGACCCATGCACCAAGCTGAAAGGTGTTTCTCCAGTGGTGGACTGAGGCGTGGTGTGGTAAGCCCACACTATTCTCAAGCCTTCTCTTCAGACCCCTGAGCAGGACTCTGTTGGATGACTCGATCTGCCCATTTGTCTGGGTGCTCAACTGATGCGAATACCTGCTTTATCCCGACTTCTGTACACAGCTTGCCCAACTGCTGGCTTGTGAACTGTGTACCGTGTTCAGAGACAAGGCGCCTTGGCACGCCAAAGCGACATACTATTTTCCTCCATACAAAGTGTTGCACCTTGTGGGATATAATCTGCGCTACTGGCTCAGCCTCGATCTACTTTGTGAAGTATTCGATGGCCACTACCAGATACTTCATCTGCCTTATCGCCAAAGGGAAGGGCCCCAAAATGTTGATTCCCCACGTGTGAAAGGACCATAGGCTTTAAATCGACCTCAACTCTTCTGTAGGCGCCTTATGCCAATCAGTGTGCTGTTGACACTACCTACACCGCTGGGCGTGCCTTATGCAATCTTCTCTCATTGTGGGCCAGTAATAACCCGCACGGACAACCTTCGATGCCAAGGAGCGTCCTCCTACAAGGCTACCGCAAATCTCCTCATGTAGCTTTGCCATTATACGTATACACTGCCACTCTCACACACTAGGATCGGGTGAGTGAAACCATGCTTGAACAGCTCCCCATCCAGAAGGGTGTACTTGGTAGAATTTCTTTTTATCTTCTTGCCCTCCTCGGGCTCCATTGGGAGTATTCCATTCGCCAGGTAGCGTCTGTAGGGCGTCATCCATGTGTCCCTTCTTCCACTACGCATACCTGCATAGGATCCCCTTCTTCAGCCAAGACCGGATAAGCACTCACATTGGGCGCCCTCAGCGTTTCCTGAGTCAACGACCAGTGACTCCTCGCCCCTTCCCTATTTGTACTAATCTGATGGACGCCTACCATGTTACTAGTGACAAACGTTCGTGGCGTTTTAAGGGTCTCCTGTATCATTTTCCTTTGCCTTCCCGCCTTGCCCGAACTGGCCAACTTGGCGAGTAGGACAACATGGGCATTCTGCTCCCTTGGGACATGCACTAGCTCAAACACCGCGAATGCCTTTCTCAGGACTTGGATGTACCCCAGGTACGCGTCCCTCTGTGGTTCCTTAGCCTGGTACTCTCCAGTAACTTGACCCGTAACTAGCTGGGAGTCACTCTTTACCAGTAGACTTTGTGCTCCCATCTTCTTGGCTAGGAGCATCCCAGCTATGAGGACTTCGTACTCCGCCTGGTTGTTGCTTGCCTTGAAAGCAAACCTCAGGGCCTGCTCGATCAAGAACCCGTTCGCCAGGTATTGAATTTCCCTGACGTGGCCAGCGTCCCACAACTTCTTCGTCTCTTCCTGGACCACCAGACCCCTTTCTTCATTGAGCTTCCTTCTTCTCTGGCGAACGAGCCTCACCTTAGGAACCATAGTGAGGCGATGGCACAAGAAGTCCGGGTCTATACTTGGCATGTCTAAAGCGGACCATGCGAACGCGTCTAGATGACGCGCTATCACACCAGTCACTTGGTCTTGCTCCGCTTGGTCCAATGACTTACCCAGTCTAAACGTCTTGCCACCAATCTGTCTTTCCACCACGTTTCCCACTTGTCCTTTCGTGAATGACTTCTAGAGTGTCCCACATTTCTTTAGCTGATTCACATTGCACAATCCTGAAAAATTCATTAGAGTTCACAGCAGAGGTTATGATATTCTTGGCAATGCAATCAAACTTGGCTTTTTTATTTTCTTCATCAGTCCATTGGGACTAAGATTTTTTAGTAAAAGATCCATCCTTTTCAAATTTAAGAATAAAATGGCCATTTTCAATTGCATCCCAGATTCCTTTATCAATAGATTCAATAAAGATTTTCATTCTAACTTTCCAAAACTTATAATTCAAACCGCAAAACAAAGGTGGTTTGTTAATTGGAGCACCCTCCTCAAAAGGTAGTTTTTCAGCCATAGAAAAAAGATCTTAGGATCAAAATTGAATATTTTTCAAGTACCAAACTCTTTATGCCAATTATTAGAATATATGGCCTTAAACGAGAGGGGGGTGAATTTTTTAAGAGGGGTTTATTGAAAACCTTTTCAGGTTTAACAAAATTCTTTGTGTGAATCCATAACAAGAATCAAGTTAGCCAAGAAATTAAGCAATTTATACAGCAAAGCAAACCATTGGTTGTATCTTCGAAACAATCGGGTGTTTATACCCGCAAAGCTTAAAACAAAAATTAAATGAGTTCAGAGTAAGCGAGAAATACACCAACAATTTATACTGGTTCACTCTTAAGCCAAGAGCTACATCCACTCCCCATAATATCACTGGTAATCCACTAAGCAATAAAACAGATTATAAAACACAAATCATCAAAGTAGTGACCTTGAACCCTTCAAAAAACACACTGCCTTTGGCAAACCACACCAAGAGTATTGATCTTGAATACCTCAAGAACACACAATACTCCTTTGCAACACAACACCAGAAATACAGTAGTTTTAGAAAGGATTACACCTCAAGTGGCGGCATCTACACTCATCTTGCAACTTTGCATCGTTCAAGTGGCGTGCTCCTCTCCAAGGACTCCAACCACACAAGTTCTCTTCTTCTTTCCATCTTATTCATCCATTTCCATTCCCAAATAAACTCTAAAAACATGTCTTAGGTATTTCTAGTCATTTTAATCGGTTCATTTGCATCTTATCTTGTTTTTGTTCGGTTCATTTGATTTCTAGGTTGTTTTAATCGGTTCATCTGCATCTTATCTTGTTTTTGTTCGGTTCATTTGATTCCTAGGTTATTTTAATCAGTTCATTTGCTTTCTTACTTGTTTTAATCGGTTCCTTTGTCATGAAATGGGTTTCTACATGAGTTTGGCTTGGTTGCTTGTGATTTGGTTAGTTCTTGAATGTTAAGAACATTGATCAAATTCTAGAAAAGTGCCTAATCATATTCCAACTCTTATTTTATTTAATCCATAACATGTTCATATCATATCCATATCATGTTCATAAGATCACATCAGGCACTCCCTGTAGCATGGAGCCTAGTCGTCTGAGCTCGATGGCGCAGGAACAACAACATCAGTCTTGCGCTTCCTTCTGAAGACAAGACCAAAATAGGTGTCCTCATCTTCAGAAGGAGCGGTGTCGGCCACTTCAACCACTCCCTTAAGCTTTTTGGCCTAGGTGGAGGGGTCGTGGGCAGAAGAACCAACAGCAGGGGGACCCGGGGCAATCTTTTGGGCCGCTGCAGAGGCTAATTGTCTCCTCTTCTCTCTATTGAGCACCATGCCTGCATAATAAGATAAAAAGCATAAGGACTCGAACAAACAATACAAACCAGCAAGGAAGGTATTAGCAGGGTTAAGGGAAAAAAGAAAGGTACCGATATAGCCCTTAACAGACCTAGGGCTGTACTTAAGCTTGAGTAAGTCCACAGAGCTAAACACTGTTTGGAGGTTGGTGAAGAAAGCGCACACCTCTCGGTCCTGTGGGAGTAAGTCCTCAAGGCACCTAGGCTTCCTCAGCCTAGGCTCTTTCACCCAGTAGAGGGGAAACCCATCCAAGAGGGTGGGGTCGAATTGGCTGCAACGTATTTTGAAGAACTTCCCTTTGAAGCCCTTGTATGATTGTTGGAAAAGGGTCAACAATACCCTTCCAGTGACCCCGTTGAGACTCACTCATAGCTTCTTCCCCGGACTCTTGGCTTCAAAGAAGTAAAAGAACATGTCCACAGACAGAGGGTGGTCGAAATAATTGCAAAGAATGGAGAACGCCCTGACGAACGCCCAACTATTGGGGTGCAGTTGGGCTAGGGCTACTTTAATCTTGGTGAGGAGAGCCCGCTCGAAGGGAGTGAAGGGAAGGCGTAGAGAAAGCCTTCGAAAGACCGTCGAGTAGATGAAGCATAAGGGCCCCTTCGGGTCTGATGATTCGTTGCAACACACGAGCTCCCCCACCCTACAAGGCACGTCCCTCACAAATTTGTCATGCTCCTTCCCGAAGACACGAGATTTATGGCAGTCCTCACCCTTCCTATACGTCGCTATTCTCTCGAAGGTGTCACTAGATCGTAGTTGGGGGAAGGAGGTGTTGGGTTTGTTTGAGCCATCTTAAGAAGAGAAGCTAAGAGAGGAAAAAGGAGACAAGGGAAAGGTTCAGAGAAGGAAGCGAGTGCAGCCCAGAAAAACAGAGAAATAGGAAAACAATGAACAGTAATCATAAAATGCAGAAAACCTAAACAATCCCAAAATAGTCAAAGCATACCAAGGGCACCAGAATGATAAGGCAAATGCGATGGTGATAGGGCGTTCTGAGAAATGAAAGGTTTTGAGGAAATGCCTAAGAGAAGTACTAAAATAGTGAAAAGAACGTAAGGGTTGAAGGGTTTAGGGTATCAGAGAAGCGCAAGTGGCAACGAGCCTCGACCGTTGATCTTGCCACGTGTACGATGCTGAAAAAGTATGGTGAAATGTCACCTCGGCGCACTGTGCACGTCCTGTCCCTAGTTCGCCACGTAGGTAACCGTGGGCGATCACTTAGCATCTTCGCTGAAACAAGTTATAGTTCGAGCCTGGGGGCTTGTGTACTAGCTAGACCTCAGACATCAGCAGTAGAGATCGGCATCAGACGTGATATCGAACCTCAGTGATCTGGTCGCGATAATGGGCCACGTAAGTGAGCCCCAAAAATAATAATGAGTTATCATCCAGATGTAAGAAAGACCTAAATCACAGGAAGGTTCATGCATGTGGTGTGTATAGTACGTTTAGGTCTAACACAAGCAAGTATTCGTTGGAGATGCTAAGGCCCATGATGGTTAGGGTTTCCAGGGAAAGAATGCATGCATGTGAATGATTAGGGCACTTAAAGAATAGATGGCCCCGTAGCGCTGGTGCATGAGTTGGTACCCTAGCGGCCAAACTGTTGAGATTTTTGCACTCCAAAAGAGGGAAGTCTTGTGCGGTGGCTGTGCTAAGCTTGTGCAACGTGCAACAGAACACTTTGCTAGTAACCCTAATTCCACTTAAGGAAAGATCCTTGTGGGACAGGGAAGTTGACCTAGATACAACCTATATAAAGGGTGGTAAGAACCCTAGAAAGGTACGTCGATTTTAAGACTGAAACTGCTTTACATACATATTGTTTCTTAGCCCAAGTACTGACTTGATCGTCGGAGTACAATCAACAGGTAGGACCCCCTCTATTTCAACGGAGCCACTCTCATTCACCCAAGGACAGAGCAGAAACTGCTAGAGATAGGAGGAGCCACCATCTGCCTTTGAAGTGAACGGCGGCTGAGTCAACTGACGAGAACAATAATTAACTGAAATAAAATTTAAGACTGGCCCCATTCCATGTTCCGGGAATAATCTCGCCTTCCAAGGTCTCGAGTTTATACGCTCCTGTTCCCGCTGGTTGACCTGGGTTGTCTTTATGTGTGGTTTGTCCTCACGAGCTAGGGCACCTTCGTTCTGCTCCGTCTGTGAATACCTAAAAAGAAGTGAACAAAAGGGCGCCCTCGCGGCTGTTTGCACTCCGACGATCAAGTCAGCTAGTGAGAAGCATCAAAGGTGACACACCCCCGTATCGAACACCGTGACCGGATGCTCCGACGGTGGTCGAAAGTACTGAGTAACTAATACTGTGTTGCCCTAATTGTTTGTGCGTCCAGTGGGTGCGCCGCGAAACAACTAGGGTTTATGTGCGTGTAGAACTGCGAGAATTAGGTCAAAACTCGGATCCCCCCTTTCAAACGTCCCAAGGCCCCTTTTTATACACCTCCCGTATTTAAAGCGTGTTAAAGCGCATTGAAAGCGTATAAAAATATCCCTTGGAACGTTCGAATCTCAACTGAATTAGCGCGTACCTTAGCGAACTTTTAGGAAAGCCTTGATGTTTTCAGTGCTTATTGCCACGTGTTCTTCTGACTTGATCGTTACGCTTCGTGGAGGGCCTTACAGTGTCGTAACCCTACTTAGGGATAATCCATCGTGTAAGTCCCCCTTTCCTGGAGTGCATTTGCGCAGAGGGATAATTTTCTGGGTGCCAACTCATGCGCCCCAGCCTCTAATTAGTTTCTATGAGAGTGTATCTACCTTTTTCTCGTACCACGCACGTGATTCTCCTCTGGGAGAGGGTACTTCACGAGTCAGGTTACTCCCTACTGGTGCTAGAACTATGGCCTGGAAGCCACCTTTCTCTTCTCTTTATTACTGTCCTGAGGTACTGAGGCTTCTCGCGGTGTCGCCCCTTCCACGGTCTTTCCTACCAATGGGTATCGGGGGGTGATACCGTCGACGCCTCATCTTGGCGATGCCTACATCTTGACGACACCTCATCTTGGCGATGCCTATGCCTTGGCGACGTCTCAAGTGGTCAATTTGTTGACTTTCTTCCTTGGGTCCCTTGAAGGGCCCGTCATACGTTGACTTTTGACTCTGACTTTGACTTTGGTCAATGCTTGGTGACGGGACGGTACACAAGCCCCCCAGTCTTGAGCTGACACTTGTTTCAGCGACAAGACTAAGCCCTCGCCCCATTATCTACGTGGCATTCTTGCTGACGTGATATTCCTTTGATTAGTTTGACGCGACGCTCTCTGAGCATCTGACGCGACATTCTCTGCGCCAGAGATGTGACAGCTTAAGTTGCGCCTTAATCTTTCGACACGTGGCGCGATCCAGCGGCTGAGGACGAGCGTCGTTTGCGCTTCCAAGTTAACGTTATAACCCTTCGAATTTGCGCGCTCAAGGCACTGTTCCATCACCCTTCGTATTCTCTGGCACTGTTCATCTTCTCAAAGTTTCCTCTGCGATTTCTGCTTTCTCTCTACGCATTCTCGTCTTTTACCAACTAAAACACTCAAAGTAATGATTTTTCTTTCTTGCTTATTCTCGCCTATTACTGCATTAATCTCGTATCTGCCTGGGTCTGTTTATGTTTCTACATCTCTTGTATTCCCTTTTCCATTTCCCTGTTCCTTCCTCCCTGAACATCTCACGTGGGTAGGGGCTTTCTTAGGGTTGCTCTCTCCTTTTCTTCCTGACCTTACTTGCTGAACCCTTTTCTCTTCTTCATTCTTCAGTTTCTTCATCAATGGCACGTACCAAAATGACGGCCAACCCTCCACCCCCCAGAGTCAACCATAGGGCCCTTTACCCATGGGCTCCAGACGAACTGCTCGACGAACACTCGAGCTTGGTCTCCACAAAAGCTTGGAGGGATCATGTAGGAGAGCCAAGCACCTACGACCATCGTGCCTTCGCGAAAAGGCACGATGACGACATCGCAGTGCTCCCTTGCACCTTAGGAGAGCCTGTGTGCGGGGATGAGCGGGCCAACAAAGGGGTCCCCTTCTTCTATTTCTATCAGGTGGTCTTCAAGCGTATAGGCGTGCGTTTGCCCTTCTCTAGGTTTGAGAGGGAATTGCTAACAGAGATCAACATTGCCCCAGCCTAGCCGCACCCCAACGGCTGGGCCTTTGTCAAGGCCTTCGACATACTGTGCGGGTTCTTTGGGTGCGCACCTTCTGTTGATATCTTTCTTCACTTCGAAGAAGTGAAGAAACAAGGGAAGAGCCTTTGGGTGAGTCTCAGTAACATCCCTGGGAGGGTCCTCCTAACTCTATTCCAACAATCCTTTAAGGGTTGGAAAGGCAAATTCTTCAAGGTTTGCTGCTCCGACCTCGTCCCCTCCGCCCTTGACGGCTTTCCCTTGTACTGGGTGAAGGAGGTGAAGATCGTGAAGCCCAAATCGCTGGACGAATTGCCCTCGAATGATCGAGAGGCTTGTCAAATCCTGACTAGCGCGGGGGGCTTCGACACCGCTTCCCTGATAAACCTAGAGTACAGTGTTGAGGCTCTAGCAACATATATAAGTACGAGAGCTTCCCCTTGTAACCTTCTATTCTCTGCTTCTGCTGGATTTTTGCTTGATGCGTAATTTATCTACTCTCTTTGTGTAGTAACTTAGCTTGTGCCTAACTTTTACTATGTTTGTCTTCTTGGTGCTGATTCTAAGATGGATAGGCAACGAAGGTTGCGGCTGGCTCAGGCGCTGAAGTCCAAAGACGGGGCTTCGGCGTCCCCTCTTTCAACTTCTGCTGCCCCCCCATCTTCTCTCAACCTCCAACCTCAATTTACCACAACACCATCAACTCCATCAGTCCAACCTTCTCCCAATCCACCTCCAAGTTCACCACCACCTATTGCGGCCATGCCTCTCGCGCTGGCCGAGGCTGGTGCTTCCTCAGCCCCCCTTGACAAGGGAAAGAGGGTAGTGGAGGTAGTTTCTGACGATGAAGACTCCACTGAGGGGCAAGTCTTCAAGCGACAAAGAACTCAACATGCCCCTCAGACAGCCACTTCTGCTACCTCTTCCTCCCATGGGGCTGAGTCTTTGAGGGAGGACCCTCCGAGCGCCACCTCTCCTCGTCAACCAATGAATGTAGAGGGAGGAGTTGAAACTGAGCCCACAGGCGTTCCTCCACCTGCCCAGAACTTCCTCTTCCCATGCAAGATTCATTGAGGGGTTTCTTGGGCAGGGCGTCCCCACGTGACCAAGCTGAAGGGCCCTAGAGGGAAAGTCTATATTACGACATGGGCGCCTTCATTTCTTGCACCCACTCCTGGCACATGCAGGCCAGGGCTAAGGCTGTCCAAGCCTCTGCCTTCCAAGCACTGGAGAAGGAAGTTGCCTCCCTAAAGGAGGAGAAGGAGAGGCTAGCCACCCACTGGGGCGTCAGGAGGACGCATACAAAACCTCTTTGAGGGTGGCGCAGAAAGCGAAGGAGGAGGCCAACAAACGGTTGCACGAGGTGTCTCAGGCCAATGCTGAGCTCCTCAACCAGGTGGTGCCTCTTCGAGTGAAGATTGTTGATCTTGAGGAGGAAGCCAAGACCTCCGAGGCGCAGCAGAAAAAACTCGAAACCCAGTGTATTGATCGGGAACAAACATTGGGGAAGACTGAAGCTGCGCTTGAGGAAAAAACTGGTGAGTGCTCCCGATTGGTTAGTGAGAATGCCACCTTCCAAGCAAAGGTCCAGGAGTTGATGGCTACTTTGGCCTCCAAAGACCAAGAATTGTGCACTCAAGCTGCCAACTTCAAGGTGGCGGAGGAAAAGTTGATAGAAGAGTCTGCCTTCAGTTTTGCTGAAGGGTTTGCAGAGGCTCTTGTTCAAGCTGCTTGTGTGAACCCTGGTATCGACGTCTCTGGGTGTCGCCCCCTGAACGAAGTGGTCGATGGAAAGCTGGTGCCTTTGGAGGCTTCTGAGGAATAGCCTTTACCTTGTGCTTCAATCAAAACATTTGATGTGTATATAGTTTCCCTTTGCTTAACTTGTAATTGTTATGAACCTGGCCTGTAATTATTAACTTTTAAACTTGCTTGAATGTTATCTGCTTTTAATTCTACTTGCGCTTTATCTGTTTCTGTTTTCTTTTCTTCACCAAAGACTTTAGCTGGTACTAGCCTTCGAGGCGTTTCTTTGTCGCTTCGCCTTTAACTCTTTAGGTAGCACGTGTCTCCCCCTCTTGTTCTTTCTTCTTAAGGTGTGAGGCACATCCTCCTTTTGGCCCTCTTGCTCAGAATCTCGCTTGACCTTCGTATCCGCGAGGAGTCTTTCTTATGAAGACGCCGCTTGCCTCGCCATTGCCCAGCAAGGCAACGGAGGAATTAATTTCACGTATTTTCTGGCCTCTGGCACTTGTGCTTTCACGTTTCGTCTTTTCCTTGCTCTCTGATTTTCTTTGGACTTCTGAGCTCGTGGAAGTTTTCAGCTTGCTCTCTACCTTACCTGTTTCGAGTCCTTAGGCACTTACTACCAAAGGTCTCGCTCTCATCTCTTTCCTGGCCCCGCTATCGCTCAAGGGCGAGGAGGACTTATCTTTATCTGTACTGGGTGTCCACGCTCGAGGAGGGGCCTGCTCTAGGTGTCCTCAGTGTACTTATACACGTGGGACAAGAGTCGTGCTCTGGTGCCCACGCCTATGGAGAGGCCTATACAACAACACCATATCTTCCATGGAGTGTCTAAAACACCAGGGCGACTTTTATCCCTTATCTCTTTGCGTTTGGTGCCCACGCCTGAAGAGAGGCCTACTACAGCAGTGCCGTATCGTCCTCAGGGTGTCTAAAGCTCCAGACACCGGGGCTAGCTATTCATACTTGAGGAGGGGGAGTCCCGAAGGAATCCCTTAACCCCTGCTCAGGGACTAGATACCCGGATTTTAACTTGCACTGACTTCTGGTACCGGGGCTAGCTATTCATACTCGACGAGGGGGCGTCCCGAAGGAATCCTTTAACCCCTGCTCAGGGACTAGATACCCGGACTTTTAGCTTACACTGATACTGACATCTGGTACCGGGGCTAGCTATTCATACTTGAGAAGGGGGCATCCTGAAGGAATCCTTTAACCCCTGCTCAAGGACTAGGCGCCCGGACTTTTAGCTTTCACTGATACTGACATCTGGTACCGGGGCTAGCTATTCATACTTGAGGAGGGGGCGTCCTGAAGGAATCCTTTAACCCCTGCTCAAGGACTAGGCGCCTGGATTTTTAGCTTACATTCCATATACTTGTAATCTTGCTTTGCGTCTGACCTCCGCCTCTTTATCTGGCGATGTTTGCCTCTGGCGACGCGTTACCTTGGTGACGCCTTATTTTGGCGACGCCTTATCTTGGCGACACCTTATCTTGGCAACGCCTCATCTTGGCGACGCCTTATCTTGGCGATGCGTTATCTTGGCGACGCCTTATCTTGGCGACGCCTCATCTTGGCGACGCCTCATCTTTGGCTTTGTTCCTTTGATCTTAGGTCTTTGATATTACATGAAAAGGGAAAACTAAGGCAAGAATATCTTAAACTTTTCTTTTTTTATTTGGGTGACCTCGTTAAAAAACCCCTGGGAGGGAAAAAGAGTGTCCCCTTTACAAAATTTCAACTGAAATAAAACTTTAAATTCGCCGCATTTAAACTACGTGGGATGGGGCCTCCCTCTAGAGTCTATAACTTATATGAACCATTCCCTTTTGCTTTGATCACTCTGAACGGTCCAGTCCACTTGGGAGACAACTTGTTTTCCAACTCGTAAGGGTGAGCCTTCCTCATGACCAGATCACCAACCTGGAATTGTCACAGCTTCACCTTAGAGTTGTACTGACGCTCCACTCTTCTTTTCACAACCTCAGCCTTAATTCTCGCCTCTTCTCTAGCTTCGTCTATCAGATCTAAGTTCACATTCCTTTCTTCGTTGGACTCTTCTGCCATGAATCCTAGGAAACGAGGCGAGATCTCGTGGATCTCCATTGGGATCATGGCATCCGACCCATACATTAGGCTGAAAGGCGTCTCCATGGTGGAAGATTGAGGCGTGGTGTGGTAAGCCCATACGATCCTTGGTACTTCTTCTGCCCACGCCCCTTTAGCTTTCTCTAATATGCGTTTCAAACCTCTCAACAAAACTCTATTCGCTGACTCGACCTGCCCGTTCGTCTGGCGGTGTTCGACCGATGCGCACACCTGATTGATTCCTACTTCTGTACACAGCTTCCCCAACTGTTGGCTCGCGAACTGGGTGCCATTGTCTGAAATGAGATGTCTCGGTACCCCAAAACGACACACAATGTTGTTCCAAACGAAGTGTTGTACCTTGTGTGCAGTGATTTGTGCCACTGGTTTTGCCTCTATCCACTTGGTGAAGTATTCGATGGCAACGTTCAAGTACTTCACCTGCCTTATCGCCAATGGGAATGGGCCTAGGATGTCAATTCCCCAAGTATGGAAAGGCCATGGGCTGTATATGGATCTCAGTTCCTCTGGCGGCGCCTTTTGCCAATCAGCGTGCATCTGACACTGCTTGCAACGCTGGGCCTATCGTACGCAGTCCTCTCTTACTGTTGGCCAGAAAAACCCTGCACGTATTACCTTGGATGCCAAGGACCTTCCTCCCACGTGGCTCCCACAAATACCTTCGTGGAGTTCAGCCATTATCCTGGTGCACTCGTCGCCACTGACACACGTCAAGATAGGGTACGTAAACCCGTGTCTAAATAATATCCCATCCACTAAGGTGTACCTTGCGGCGTTCCTCTTGATCTTCTTGCCCTCTTCTGGTTCTGCTGAGAGGATCCCATCCGCTAGGTATCGTCTGTAAGGGGTCATCCATGTGTCGCCTTCCTGCAAAGCTCATACCTGTACACCCTTTTCTTCTTCTGGCGAGGTTGCGTAAACACTGATGCAGGGTGCCCTCGCAGTATCTTGACTCAAAGAGCGATGGTTTCTTGGCTTTCCCCTTGCTGTACTAACAGGAAGCACATCCACCCTATTGTCCGCAACAAACTTTCGCGGCATTTTGAGGGTCTCTTGGATTACAGTCCTCTACCTTCCCTCCTTGCCTGAACTGGCCAGCTTGGCAAGCAGGTCAGCTCTGGCATTCTGCTCCCTAGGAACATGCACCAGCTCAAACGCAGCGAAGGCTCTCTTCAACACCTCGACGTACCTCAAGTAGGCGGCCATCTGTGGGTCCTTTGCCTGATACTCCCCTGTTACTTGCCTTGTGACCAATAGTGAGTCACTCTTTGCCAGGAGGCTCTGAGCACCCATTTCTTTAGCCAACATCATCCCAACAATCAACGCCTCGTACTCCGCCTGGTTGTTGCTCGCTTTGAAGGCGAAGCGTAAAGCTTGCTCGATCAACACTCCATTAGGCCCCTCCAAGATTACTCCAACGCCACTCCCTTGCTGGTTGGAAGATCCATCCACTGAGAGCATCCACTGTGACCCAAACGCCACTTCTTAAGGGTCTCCTCCTGGTGAGAGCTCTGCCACGAAGTCAGCATAGACTTGCCCCTTGATGGACCCCCTGGGTTCATACTGGATATCAAACTCTGACAGCTCTACCGCCCAGCGAACCATCCTCCCTGCCACATCTGGCTTTTGAAGTACTTTTTGGATGGGGAGGTTTGTCATCACCACCACCGTGAAGCTGTGGAAATAGTGGCGGAGCCTTCGAGCTGAGAACACCACTGCTAGTGCCGCCTTCTCTAGCGACTGGTACCTCAATTCTGGGCCTTGCAAGGCCTTGCTTACGAAGTAAATGGGCTTCTGCACTTGGTCTTGCTCCTAGACCAGCACAGAACTAATGGCCCACTCTACTACCGCAAAGTATAATCGGAGGGGGACGCCCACTCGTGGCTTGCAAAGCACCGGTGGGTCCCCACGTATTCCTTCAACTTGTGGAACGCTGCTTCACATTTGTTCCGTCCGGTTGACCGGGACGTCTTCGTGCACGACCTCAACCGTCAGCTAAGGACTCCTTCCCACTGATTGCCTGTGAATTCCTGCAAAAAAGAGGACAAAGAGGCGCCCTAGCGGCCGTTTGCACTCCGACGCTCAAGTCAGCCAGCAAGAAACACCAAAACTGTCCACTCACGTATCTGAGCACCGCGTATGGCACTCTGAAGGTGGTAAAGGAAACTGTGTATATGTGTGTGTGTGTTGTCCCCTTTAGGCAAAAATATTCTCCAGTCACTTGTACGTAATCCTCAAGCACGGGCAAGCAACTAGAGAGTTGCTCCTAAATTTGTCAAAGGTTCCAACCCTTTTTCCGACATTCTCAGCGCTATTTAAACTGCCCCCAGCATTTAAAGCGCCTTAAAGCGCTTTTAAACTCAAACGTAACGCGCTCATTAAAGCGCTTAATTATGAAACGTAGCGCATTTAAGACATTGAAACGCTTGGGAGCCATAATAGTACCTGAATGCCAAAAAGGGAAACTGTATTGAATATCTTTAATTACCTGGCACCTGACTAGAGGGTGTTTCCATTCCGGCATTGCTGTCATACACGTGGAGGGCCTCACGACGCCTTGACCCCCTCTGGGGGTGTTTCTGCCCATCTGGGGACGTTTCTACGTGTGGGTCCTCCTGCTTGGGAGTGCTACTGCGCTAGGGGTGGCTTTTTGAGTGCCAACTCATGCCCCCCAAGTATCTAGCCACTTACTCTGAGAGCGTATCTGCCTTCCTCTCACACCCTGCACCCGGTTATCCTGGGCATGACCTTCCTCTTGGGTCGTATCTGTCCCGAAGGCGTCTCTGGGGCGGCAGGGGTACTTCGCGAGTCAGGCTGCCCTTCACTGGTGCTATCACTATGGCCTTGAAGCCACCTTTTCCTTCTCTTTATCACTTTCCCGAGATATCGGGACCTGAGGCTTTCACACGGCGTCGTTCCCTCCATGGTTTTTCCTACCCATGGGTATCGGGGAACCACACCGTGATTACCTCGCTTTTACACTGTTCGATCTGGCGACGCCCTCACCTGGGCGACGCCTTCACCTAGGCGACGCCCTCACCTGGGCGACGCCTTCACCTAGGCGACGCCCTCACCTGGGCGACGCCTTCACCGAGGCGACGCCTTTATTCTAGGTGACGCCTCCACCTAGGCGTCGCCTTCACCTAGGCGACGCCGCGCTTTGGCGACGCCTTGTCCTGCCTTGGCGACGCTTCCTCTTGGCGTTCCTACACCTGGGCGACACCTTGAGCTGACTTTGACCTTCCAGTCGTTGACTTCGACCTTGACTTAGTCAACGCCCTGATACGGGACGGTACAACATTCATCCGTCCATGCAAAACGGCTATTCCTCTTGAGGCATTGGAAATAAGGGTGGCCTTTCTCCCCTCCAGCAGACACAAACCTAGACAAAGCTGCCATCCTCCCAGTCAATTGCTGAACTTCTTTAACTGAGGTAGGGCTCCTCATGGCTATAATAGCTGCACACTTATCAGGGTTTGCCTCTATTCCCCTTTCAGTGAGCATAAATCCCAAGAACTTCCCTGCTTCCACACCAAAAACACACTTTTCTGGGTTTAATTTGAGGCGATACTTTGATATGGTAGCAAACAGCTCTTCCAGATTAGCTGTGTGCTGCCCTCTCTCGCGTGAAGTCACCACCATGTCATCTACGTAGGCCTGCATGTTCCTTCCCAGCATGGGTCCAAGGACCTTGTCCATTAGCCTCTAGGTGGCGCCTGAATTTTTCAACCCAAACGACATCACCTTGTAACAGTAGCTGCTTGTCTCCGTCATGAACGCCGTTTTGCTCTCATCCCTTGGATGCATCTTGATCTGAATGTAACCTGAGAATGCATCCAAGAAACTCAGCATCTTGCAGCCCGAGGCGCTATCCACTAATGCGTCGATGTTGGGCAGCGGGTACGAATCTTTGGGGCATGCCTTTTTCAGATCTGTGAAGTCAACGCACATCCTCCATTTCCCAGTCGCCTTCTTTACTAGAACTACGTTGGCTAGCCACTCAGGGTATTGTATCTCCCTGATGTGCCCAGCGCTTAGCAGCTTCTGCGTCTCTTCCTTCACGACGAGGCATCGTTCTTCGTTGAACTTCCTCCTTCTCTGTCGCACAGGGCGAACCTTTGCGTCCATGGTAAGATGGTGGTACAAAAAATCTGGGTCGATGCCTGGCATGTCCGCCGCAGTCCACGCGAATGCATCTTGGTGTCGCGAGATCACCGCAGCTACCTCTTATCGTTCTTCCTAGCTCAAGAAGCGTCCTAATTTGAACACCTTACCCCCTGTCTGTCTTTCCACCACGTTGTCTTCTGGTTGGGGTTGCTCACTCTGCACGTTCGCTGCGCGAGACTCATTCATGGGGTCCTCTTCTATAGGTGTCGCCCTATCGGATGCATCGGGCATCGCCTCCTCTGACTCTTCTTCCATGGGCGAGGCCTCTCCGTATACTTCTTCCATTGGCGAGGCGTCATCGTATCTTCCTTCTATGCGTGCATCTTCTATAGGCGTCGCCCCTGCAGGTATGGCCTTGACAGGCGTGGACTCTGCGGGCGCCGCCTCTTCTAATGGTTCTATTTCCATTGGCAAATCTGAAACGGGTGGTCGTTCAATCACCATGACCACGCCTCTCTTTGTCTTCAGGCTATTTTCATAGCACTTTCGGGCCTCTTCCTGATCTGACTTGATCACGATTGCCTTACCACTAAGGTCTGGTAGCATCATCTTCATGTGGCGCGTGGAGGACACTGCCCTTAATCTGTTCAAGGCAGGTCTGCCTAACAAAATGTTGTAAACTGAGTTGGCGTTAACCACCAAGTACCGGATGCTCTCGGTGCGCGACGCCGCTCCATCAGTGAACGTTGTCCTCAGCTCCAAGTAGCCACGTACCTGTACTGGGTTATCTGCAAACCCATACAAGCATCCAGTATAGGGTCTCAAAAGGTCGGGGGACAACTGTAGCTTATTGAAGGTCGACCAAAACATAACGTCTGCAGAACTGCCTTGGTCGACGATGACCCTATGTACCTTTCTTCCCGCTGTGACTATTGAAATGACCACTGGGTCATTATCGTGTGGGACGACATCCCGTAGGTTAGCTCTTGTGAAAACGAGGTCTGACTCCCACGGGTCGTCTGGAAATTCCTCAACAACTGAACTTACTGACCTCACATATTTCTTATGTTGATAGGCCGTGGGTCCTCCCCCGGAAAACCCTTTAGAAATGGTGTGTACTTCTCCGTGAATCGGAATTTCGTGCGCTTGACCTTCCTCCGGTGTCGCCGTGGCTGTGGTCGCAGCGGACCCAGCGAGATAATCTTTCAAGAAACCATTCTTCACAAGCTCATCCAACTGATAGCCCAGAGCTAAGCAGTTGTTAATATGGTGTCCGAATGCTGCATGAAATTCGCACCATGATTCCTTGTGGGGTCCCAGCACCTTGTCAGACTTCACCGGTGGCCTCAACCTGTCAGCTATGTTGGGCACAACGATGAGGTCTTTAAGTTCCACCACAAAATTGTGCCGTAGAGGTCTATTTCCCTCTCTCCTTCCTTCTGCTCGACCCCTAAGCTGGGTCCTCCTTGTCTCGTAGGTGCGCTTCCTGTCTTGGTTCTTTCTTTCTATAGCGGCTTCGTGGACTCTAGCAGGTTGTGCGCGCATTTGCACTCTCGGGCGTGTGGGCGCATTTGTCGTGCACTTCTAGTATGCCTTGCCTTAGGAGGCAATCTGTTCTACCGCTCGACGCCTTACTTCAGCAAAAGTTTTGGGACGGCTGCGGTTGAGCGACTTGCTGAAAGACCCAGGACACACCCCTTTCCTGAATGCGTACACGATCATGGGTTCGTCTGTGGTACCCACCTTCACCACCTGCGCCCCGAAGCGGCTTATGTACTCTTTCAAGGTTTCACCTTGATACTGCTTCACGTTGAATAGGTCGTATGAAACTGGGGCTGGGGCCCTGTTGGCTAAATACTGCTCTTTGAATAGCCACAAGAGCTGCGTGAAAGACGTGACATGACCCTCTGGGAGGCTGATGAACCAATCCATGTCCATCCCAGCCAAAGTGCTCGTAAAGAGCTTGCATCTTACGGCATCAGAACCGCCTACTAGCATCATCTGTGTGTGGAACGCAGTGAGGTGCGCCTCAGGATCCTCCATCCCTGTGAAGGTTACTTTGGGCCCCGTGAATGTGTTGGGGATTGCTGTCTCTAGGATCGCCTGTGAGAATGGTGTTGAGAATTCTCTGGGTGGGGTGGCAGTCTCAGGCTCGTCTACGTCGCGCCATCCACGACGTAGCTCCTCGTTGGGACGGTGGAGCTCATCGTTTCTCGTCGGAGATGCTGTGAGATCCGCCTGCATGCGCTCTTGCTCCGCTTTCGATGCTGCTATTGCTTCTTGCAGCCCTTGCATCATGCCCATGAGTTGTTGCATGGTCATCTCTTCACTCCTAGCGCGTGCGGGTCTCATGTTCGTGGTTTCTGGAAGCCTTCATGACTATCTGCGATTTGAGAACTGGAACTGAGTTCGAAACTGCAACTGGAATTGAAAAACTGTGTAATGGGACTGATGTTTTATATCGGCGCCACGGTGGGCACCAAATGTTCCCACCGGTTGACCTGGGTTGTCTTTATGCGTGGTTTGTCCTCACGAGCTAGGGTACCTTCGTTCTGCTCCGTCTTTGAATAGCTGAAAAGAAGTGAACAAAGGGGCGCCCTCGCGGCCGTTGCACTCCGACGATCAAGTCAGCTAGCGAGAAACATCAAAGGTGACACACCCCCGTATCGATCACCGTGACTGGATGCTCCGAGGGTGGTCGAAAGTACTGAGTAACTAATACAGTGTTGCCCTAATTGTTTGTGCGTCCAGTGGGTGTGCCGCGAAACGACTAGGGTTTATGTGGATGTAGAACTGCGAGAATTAGGTCAAAACTCGGATCCCCCCTTTCAAACGTCCCAAGGCCCCTTTTTATACACCTCCCGCATTTAAAGTGCGTTAAAGCGCATTGAAAGCGTATAAAAATATCCCTTGGAACGTTCAAATCTCAACTGAATTAACGCGTACCTTAGCGAACTTTTAGGAAAGCCTTGATGTTTTCAGTGCTTATTGCCACGTGTTCTTCTGACTTGATCGTTACACTTCGTGGAGGGCCTTAAAGTGTCGTGACCCAACTTAGGGTTAATCCATCGTGTAAGTCCCCCCTTCCTGGAGTGCATTTGCGCAAAGGGGTGATTTTCTAGGTGCCAACTCATGCGCCCCAGCCTCTAATCAGTTGCTCTGGGAGTGTATCTATCTTCTTCTTGTACCACGCATGTGATTCTCCTCTGGGCGTGGGTACTTCACGAGTCAGGTTACTCCCTACTGGTGCTAGAACTATGGCCTGGAAGCCACCTTTCTCTTCTCTTTATTACTGTCCTGAGGTACTGAGGCTTCTCGCGGTGTCGCCCCTTCCACGGTCTTTCCTACCCATGGGTATCGGGGGATGATACTGTCGACGCCTCATCTTGGCGATGCCTACATCTTGACGACACCTCATCTTGGCGATGCCTACATCTGGTGATGCCTACATCTGGCGATGCCTACGCCTTGGCGACGTCTCAAGTGGTCAATTTGTTGACTTTCTTCCTTGGGTCCCTCGAGGGGCCCCGCCATACGTTGACTTTTGACTCTGACTTTGACTTTCGTCAACGCCCAGGGACGGGACGGCACAGCTCCGTTCCCGTGCACCTCTATCACGCGGAATGGGCCAGTGCACTTGGGAGACAACTTGTTCTCCAACTCATAGGGGTGAGCCTTTCGCATTACCAAGTCGGCGACCTGGAACTGTCAAGGTTTTAGCTTGGACTTCTGCTTATACTCCATCGTTCTCTTCAAAGGCTTTGGCCTTGATGTGCACTTCCTTTCTGACTTTGTCGAGCAGATCTAAGTTTACCCTCCTTTCCTCGTTCCACGAAGTTATGGAATTGAGGTGAACTTTCCTGGATCTCGACAGGGATCATGGCATCCGAACCATACACCAGGCTAAACGGCGTCTCCTTGGTGGTGGATTGAGGATTGGTGTGGTAGGCCCATACAATCCTAGGAACCTCATCTGCCCAAGTTCCTTTGGCTTTCTCCAGTCTCTTCTTTAGGCCTCTAAGCAGGACTCAGTTAGCAGATTCGTCTTGTCCATTCATCTGGGGTTTTCTACTGAGGTGAACACGTACTTGATCCTGAGTTATGTGCATAGTTTACCTAGCTGCTGACTTGCAAACTCGGTGCCATTGTTAGACACTAAACGCTTTGGAATTCCAAAACGACAAACTATGTTCTTCCACACAAAGTGCTGAACCTTGTGGGTTGTGTGATCTATGCTATAGGCTCGGCTTCTATCCACTTGGTGAAGTACTCGATGGCTACCACCAGGTACTTCATCTAGCAAATTGCTTAGGGAAACGGACCCAGGAGGCCAATCCCCCATGTGTGGAAAGGCCATGGGCTATGGATCGATCGCAACTCCTCCGGGGGCGCATGATGCTAGTTGGCATGTTGTTGGCACTGTTTGCACTGCTGTGCGTACCTCGTGCAGTCCTCCCTCATGGTCTGCCAATAGTACCCTGCTCGAACAACCTTTGATGAGAGAGTTCGTCCATCGATGTGACTCCCACAGATACCTTCATGGAGCTCAACCATGATACGTGTGCACTGCTCACCACTCACACATGATACGATAGGATGAGTGTAGCCATGCTTGAAAAACTTTCCATCTACCAGAGTATATATGCCTGCATTCTTCTTAACGATTTTGGCCTCCATTGGGTTCTGTGGGAGTAGACCATCAGCCAGGTAACACCTATAGAGTGTCATCCCAGTTTCACCTATGTCGACCAGGAAAACGTCCGACGATTCTCCCATTGACAAGTCGTATGCACTTATCTTAGGTACCCTTAATGTTTCCTGGGTCAACGACCGGTGACCTCTCTTTTCGCCCTCGAAGACGCTTACCTGCTGAACCTCTTCCGTGCAACCTATGGTGGTCCTAAGCGCTTTTAAGGTTTCCTGGATATCTGTCCTCTATTGGAACCCCCTGCTTGAGCTGGCGAGCTTCGCCAGTAAGTGAGCTCGGGCATTCTATTCCCCAGGGACGTGTAACAACTCAAATGCAGCGAAGGCCTCTTTCAAGAGCTTGACATACTTCAAATACGCGGCCATCTGGGGTCCTCGACCAGGTACTCGCTTGTAACTTGCCCAGTTACTAGTAGCGAGTCACTCTTTACTAATAAGCTTCGAGCAACCATCTCTTTGGCTAGCAACATCCCTGCCACCAAGGCCTCATATTTAGCTTGGTTGTTGCTAGCTTTAAAAGCGAAACATAGAACCTGCTCGATTAGTAACCCGTTTGGTCCTTCTAAGATGATACCAGGCCCACTGCTTTGCTGGTTAGAGGACCCACTGGAAATCTCCATTGTCTTGGTGTGTGGCTGCCGAGGAGAGTTCTACCATTAAGTCAACATAAACTTGACCCTTGATAGGTCCTCTCAGCTCATACTGCACATCGAACTCGGAAAGCTCGACCGCCCAGCGCACCATCTGACCCGCCACATCAGGTTTCTGCAAGACCTTGTGGATGGAAAGGTCGGTCATCACGATCACCGTGAAACTCTGGATATAGTAGCAAGGCCTTCGTGCTGCAAATACTACTGCTAGAGCCGCCTTCTCAATGGCCTGATAGCGCACCTCGGGCACCTACAGTACTTTGCTAACAACATATATAGGCCTCTAGAGGCGATCCTGCTCCTGGACTATGACTAAGCTGATCGCCCGCTCTGTAATAGCGAAGTATAGGCGGTGGGGGGTACCTGGCAGCGGCTTACATAGAACCGACTGTTACGGGCAAAAATGGCAGCAAAGGAAAAAAAACTAAAGAGCAGGGGTTTTTGGTAAATGGTCAGTCAGTTAGAAAAAGTTTACACGTGGATGAGGGCACGCACACTGAGGGCATCAGAAGAAGCAGCAGAATACGTACAACCCATAAGAGGCTCGTAGGGTATGACCTAAGGGGCATGCATGATTTGGGTATGACCTCTTTCTAATATTCTTCTTCTTCCTCTGAATCCTTCTTCCTGTAATCACCCTTGAATATTCCTCTTTCCCCTGCAGGTTGACTCTTTAGACAGTCATACAGCCACCATTCTACCCACCCTTTCACGAGCATTGTTATTACCTTTTATTATTGTTCTAATTCCGAGAATTTTGTTCGCTAGTTGTGTGGTTAGTTGAGAACCATACTTAATATATATATATATATATATATCTTCACTCCCTTACATAGGTGCTTTCATTGAGCCACCATGGCTGATAACACAAGAATGGCCACCATGGCAGCGGAGACACGAGCTCACGACGCTGAACTAAAACGCGTAATGGATCTCTTGGAGTTACGTGACCAAGAACAACGTGCGCACACTGCACAAGTAGAGGCGGCAGCGAACGCTCGCATGGAGCGTATTCAATCAATGGTGGAATCACTGCTTCAAAACTAAGCCCAGTTTCATGGTGGATCTAGCATGAACTCTACACAAACCCACACAGTCCAGCCTAGGCAAGCATTTCAGATTAGGAATGTGAAATTAGATTTTCCTAAATTTAATGGCTCGGATGTGATGGCTTGGATTTTCAAGGCTGAACAATTTTTTGACTATTATGGAACTGCTGATGAGGATAGATTAACTATTGCTGCAATTCATATGGAAGAAGATGTCGTCTCTTGGTTCCAAATGATCCAAAGAACCAACCCATTTATGTCATGGACTGCTATCACCACAGCCTTGGAAACTGAATTTGGCCCTTCACCATTTGATTGTCCACAAGCAGCTTTGTTTAAACTCCAACAAAAAGGATCGGTTTCTGAATATTATCTCCAATTTATGTCCTTAGCTAACCATTCCGGTAGCTTACCTCAAGAAGCATTGCTGAATTGTTTTGTTACTAGATTGCATACGGAGTTACAAAGAGATGTGATTGCTCAATCCCCACCTTCTTTATTGAGAGCTGTGGCGTTTGCTAAGCTTTATGAAGACAGATATAACACTAATACCAAGCCTCACTCATCTAATACCATCGCCAGAATTTTCAACCCCAAACCCAACTATTATAACACCCATCATTCTCGCCCTGCACCCTCTAAAAGTCCTCTACCCCCATTACTTCCCACACCATCTACCAAACCAATATACAATCCCAACCAAATAAAAAAACTCACTCCTGCAGAAATGCAACTTAGAAGAGAAAAGGGCCAATGCTATACATGTGATGAAAAATTCTCATTCAACCATAAATGTCCCAATCGATATTTGATGATTTTGCAAGATGATGAGGAAGACAGTGAAACAGACATAGTACTTCAACCACCAGAACCCCAGACACTGAAGATTCATCAAATGAACTCCTTGTTGAAGACCTTCACTTGTCGTTAGATGCTTTTGAAGGTGTTAGACGTGCCCGAACTATCCTCTTTGCAGCAGATCTGCACGGTATGACCATTCAAGTTATGATAGATGGAGGTAGCAGCGACAACTTTCTTCAACCACGATTGGCTAAGTTCCTGAAGCTTGAAGTGGAACAAAGTCCAAAATTAAGATTAATGGCGGGAAATGGAAACAGATTGGAAACTGAAGGCTACATTCGGAACATCTCTGTCAATATGCAGGGTGCACAAATTGATCTTCCTTTCTTTTTACTACTTGTTTCTAGGGCTGATTTGATTATTGGTACCAATTGGCTTTCAACCGTAGGCCCTCACATCCATGATTATAGGGATCTCAACATACAATTCCATTATAAAGGACAACAGGTCACTCTACAGGGAGACAAGTACAACCAGATAAACCTTGAAGCTGCTCAATACCATCATATCAGAAGGCTCTATAGCATGGATGCCATTCATGAGTGCTACGCCATTCGGGTTGCAACAATAGTAGATAACAACAAATTGCAGCTGCCAGAACAAATGGAGCCTGCACTTACAATTTTATTGCACACTTATAGACAAGTGTTTGATGTTCCCATTGGTTTACCCCCTCCCAGGATGCATGACCACTCTATTCCCTTATTAGAAGGATCCAACCCAATCAAGGTTAAGCCTTATCGGTATCCTCACAGCAAAAAAGCTCAAATAGAGCAGATGATTCAAGAAATGTTGAATGAAGGGCTAATTCAGCCAAGCACGAGTCCATTTTCATCACCAATCATTCTTGTGAAGAAAAAGGATGGAACGTGGCGATTTTGTATAGATTATAGGGCTCTTAATGCTCTCACCATCAAGGATAGCTTTCCCATCCCCACAGTTGATGAGTTAATTGATGAACTACATGGAGCCACTCATTTCTCTAAACTTGACCTGAGGTCCGGATATCATCAGATATTAGTGAAACCGGAAGACAGGTATAAAACAACATTTCGGACTCATCAAGGCCATTATGAATGGCTAGTCATGCCATTTGGCCTCACTAATGCCCCTACTACTTTTCAGAGTCTAATGAATCACATTTTCCAAGGGTGGCTGAGAAAATTTGTGTTAGTATTCTTTGATGACATATTGGTTTATAACCCCGATTGGTCCTCTCACTTACAACATCTAGAGACTGTTTTGCAAGTCTTACAAAAGGAACATCTCTTTGCCAAGCTGTCCAAATGTTCTTTTGGTGCCACCAACATTGACTACCTTGGTCACACTATATCCAATGCGGGTATTGCAATGGAGGAAGATAAAATCCGTGCTGTGAAGGATTGGCCAAAACCAACATCTCTCAAGTTATTGCGAGGCTTCTTAGGCCTCACATGGTACTATAGACGGTTTATCAGGAATTACGCCTCTTTGGCAACCCCGCTAACAGATATGCTCAAGAAAGATAATTTTAAGTGGACCACGGCAGCAGAGGATGCTTTTGTGAAACTGAAAGAAGCTCTTACTTCATCACCGGTATTATCACTACCCAACTTTACTCAACCTTTCACTCTCGAAACAGATGCATCAAGAATAGGAATTGGAGCTGTCTTACTGCAGCAAGCTCATCCTGTGGCTTATTATTCTAAGAAATTATCTACATGACAACAAAAGCAATCTGCTTATGCTAGGGAGTTATATGCCATCACTCAAGCAATTGCCAAATTTCGGCACTACTTGCTAGGCCATAAGTTCACCATCAAAACAGATCATAAAAGCTTGAAAGAACTCCTTGATCAATCCCTGCACACCCTAGAACAACAACAATGGCTTCCTAAATTTCTTGGATATGATTTCACAATTCAATATAAGCCTGGAAAAGAAAATGTGGTAGCTGATGCATTGTCCAGATGCATGTCCATGGCTATATCTGAACCTGTCAACCAATGGCTACAAGACATACAAGCAAGGATAAAGGAGGACCCTGAGTTACAAATCATAATGGCCAAACTCGATTCGAAACCAGAAACAGTAAAGCACTTTGCTGTTCACAATGGCATTCTGTTCTCGAAAAAGCGAACAGTTCTTCCTAATGATGAGGAATTAAAAAAGAAAATTATGACAGAATTTCATAATAGCTTAGTTGGAGGCCATGCTGGTAGAGCTAAGACAATTGCTAGAGTATGTTCTCAGTTCTATTGGGTGAATATGCATCAAGATATCAGAATGTTCGTACAGAACTGTAAGATATGTCAACAAACCAAAACTGAAACAGCTTTTCCTATCGGACTTTTACAACCTCTCCCTATTCCTATCCAAGTATGGGATGATATAGCTATGGATTTCATCATAGGCCTTCCTCCTTCACAAGGTTTTACAACAATTATGGTCATTGTGGACTGGTTATCCAAATTTGGTCACTTTATTCCAATGAGGTCTGATTTCAACAGCAAACAAGTGGCCGATGCATTTATCAACAATGTGGTGAAATTGCATGGCATTCCAAAGTCCATAGTGTCTGACCGAGATAAGGTTTTTATAAGCTCATTCTGGAAACAACTCTGGAAATTACAGGGTACTACATTGGCCATGAGCTCGGCTTATCATCCACAAACAGATGGCCAAACTGAGGTGCTGAACAAAACCTTAGAAATGTACCTTAGGTGTTTTTCCTTCAACAATCCTAACCAATGGTCTAAACTGCTTCTTTGGGCTCAATATTGGTATAATACCAGTCACCACAGCAGCATTGGCATGCCTCCTTATAAAGCACTTTATGGACGAAATCCACCTACACTGATTAAATACTAGTTGGATGAGCATGACTCACCTACTGTCCAAACTAATCTATTGCAGTGAGACAATATATTAGAACAAGTGAAGCTTAGCTTACTCAAAGCTCAAAATTATATGAAACAATATGCTGACAAGAAAAGAAGATCAGTTGACTTTCAAGTGGAAGATTTAGTCCTGGTTAAGCTCCAACCATACAAGCAACAAACAGTGGCTAAGAGACTTAATCAAAAACTGGGATTGAAATACTTTGGGCCATTTCCAATACTAGCTAAGGTGGGTGCAGTCGCCTATAGGCTACAACTACCTGATGAAGCTAAGATTCACTCAGTTTTCCATGCCTCTATGCTTAAAAAATTTAGAGGGCAGCATACTGATCCTTACATTCCTATCCAAAACGGGAATTTGACTCAAGGACCAGTATTGCTACCATGGAAGGTATTAGCATCAAGAACCTTGTTGAGAGGACAATTGAGGATTCCTCAAGTGCTAATCCATTGGCAACACACTCCTACTCATGCTGCTACTTGGGAAGATGTCGCAAACATAGAAGAAGCCTTTCCATCATTCAACCTTGAGGACAAGGTTGCTTCCAATGGGGAGGGTATTGTTACCGACAAAAATGGCAGCAAAGGAAAAAGAACTAAAGAGCAAGGGTTTTTGGTACATGGCCAGACAGTTAGAAAAAGTTTACACCTGGATGAGAGCACGCACACTGAGGGCATCAGAAGAAGCAGCAGAATACGTACAACCAATAAGAGGATCGCAGGGTATGACCTAAGGGGCATGCATGATTTGGGTATGACCTCTTTCTGATATTCTTCTTCTTCCTCTGAATCCTTCTTCCTGTAATCACCCTTGAATATTCCTCTTTCCCCTGCAGGTTGACTCTTTAGACAGTCATACAACCACCATTCTACCCACCCTTTCACGAGCATTGTTGTTCCGTCCGGTTGACCTGGGACGTCTTCGTGCGCGACCTCAACCGTCAGCTAGGGACTCCTTCCCACTGGTTACCTGTGGATTCCTGCAAAGAAGGACAAAAGGGGCGCCCTAGCGGCTGTTTGCACTCCGACGCTCAAGTCAGCCAGCAAGAAACACCAAAAACTATGCACCTCCGTATCGGATCACCGCGTATGGCACTCTGAAGGTGGTAAAAAGGAAACTGTGTCTAGTCTGTATTTCTCCTTCTAGCAAAGATCTTTCCCTAGTCTCTTGTCCGTAACCTCAAGGCTCGAGCAAGCAACTAGAGAGTTTCTGGGAAATTTGCCAAAGGTTCCAACCCCCTTTCCAACATTCGAAGTGTTATTTAAGCTACCCCCGCATTCAAAGCACCTTAAAGCGCATTTAATTATAAAACGTAGCGCATTCAATTAGCGCATTTAATTATAAAAACGCAGCTCATTTAAGACGTTAAAAACGCTTGGGAGCCTTTATAGTACCTTAAATGCTCGAAACGGAAACTGTATTAAATGACTTTAATTACCTGGCACCTGGCTGAATGGCGTTTCTATTCTGACCTGGCTGCTGTACATGTGGAGGGCCTCACAGTGCCATGACCCCATCTGGGGATGTTTCTTCGTGTGAGTCCTCCTGTTTGGGAGTGCTACTGCGCAAGGGGTGACTTTTTGGGTGCCAACTCACGCCCCCAATCATCTAGTCACTCACTTTGAGAGCGTATCTGCCTTCCTCTCGTACCCCGCACCTGGCTACCCTGGGCGTGACCCTCCTCTTGAGTCGTATCTGTCCCAAAGGCGTCACTGGGGCGGCAGGGGTACTTCACGAGTTAGGCTGCCCTACACTGGTGCTATCACTATGGCCTTGAAGCCACCTTTCTCTTCACTTTATTACTACCCTGGATTATCGGGACCTAAGGCCTTCCCACGGCGTCGCTCCCTCCATGGTCTTTCCTACCCATGGGTATCGGGGTATTTGATCTTGGCGACGCCTTAACTGGGCGATGCCTTAACTAGGCGACGCCTTGACCTTGGCGACACTTCCTCTTGGCGACGCTGGCACTTGGCGTCTCTTCACCTAGGCAACGCCCTATGTTGACTTTGACCCGAGACGTTGACTTTGACCTTGACTTTGTCAACGCCCGGATACGGGACGATACACAAGCCCCCCAGTCTTAAGCTGAAGACTTGTCTTCAGCGCAAAGACTAAGGCCTCGCCCACGCCGCCCACGTGTCACCCTGCTGACGTGTCATTCCCTGCTGACTCAACAATTCTCGAATTATTGACGTGACACTCTTTGAACCATAAGGGCGCTCTTAATGGCTGATTGGACATCCTCTGAGGCGGGGAAAGTAACACCTTTTGGGGCTACGCTTAATCGTGCGCCGCGTGGCTCATCACACGGCCAGCCTCTAGAGTCCGTTGCGCTCCCCTTGGGCGCTTAATCCTTTGACACGCGGCACGATCTCACGGCTCCCAATTAGCGCCTCTTGGGTTGCAAATGTAACGTTCAAGTTACCCCAAACCCCGCGCTCACACCACTGTTTCATCCATTCTCTCTGCGTCTCCGCACTGTTCATCGCCTTCAAGCCTTTTCTCTGCAACTTCTGCTCTTTCCTTCGTGCTCTCCTTCCTCCCTCACTTTGACATCAAAGGTATGATTTTTGCATCTCCACGACTCTTCTTCTTCGTCGCATTGCATCACTGTGTATTGAACTGCCTGGGACTGTTTACGTTTATGCATTACTGTGTTCTTCCGCTTCTCCTTTCTCCTCCGTTCCCTTCTCCTTCTTTCTGGGTTTTCTCGCATGGGTGACATTTCCTGGGGTTTTACCCCCTTTTCTGTCTTGGCATCACTTGTTAAAACCCTTTTCCTTTCTTCTTTCTCCAGCTATTTATTCACATCATGACGCGCCCGAACTCAAAGTCTGGTTCTCCCCCCAAGACCCCCAAGTCCAACTACAAAGCCTTTTATTCATGGGCCCCCGGCAAGCTCTTGAACGAATGTACCACCTTGACAACCATTCAGGACCTGGAGAATCATCGTGGGGATCCTCACTTGTATAATTTTAATGCTTTCTGCCGCACCCATGACGCGCATATCTCTGTTCGTCCCGGCAGACCTGGGGAACCTGTCTGCGTGGATGACAGACCCAAAAAGGGGGATCCTTTCTTCTTCATGTACCAGACGGTATTTAAACGCGTCGGGGTGCGTCTCCCATTCACGCCCTTCGAGAGGGAACTTCTCACCGAGATTAACACAGCCCCCGCCCAGCTCCACCCCAACAGCTGGGCATTTGTAAGGGGTTTTCAAATTCTCTGCGGGTACCTGGGCATCCTTCCCTCTGTGGATGTCTTCTTGCATTTCTTCGAGGTGAAGAAACAGGGGAAAAGCTTTTGGGTAAGGTTCTCAGGGATCGCGGGTAGGATCCTTCTCTCCCTCTTCCAGAACTCCTACAAAAACTGGAAAGGAAAATTCTTTAGGGTGTGCTGCACCAAGCACGACCCCACAGCCTTAGACGGCTTTCCCCTGTACTGGACGGAGCACCCCAAGTTGCTCAGGGCCAAGGCCTTGGATGAGCTATCCCCTGCTGATAGGGAGGTATGCAAGGCCTTGGCTGGTCTGGGGATTGTCTTCGATACGTTGAAGCTTATCGCGAGCGAATACAACGCCCACTCCCTGACCACATACATTGGTAGGGAGACTCCTCTCTTACTATCTTTTGTTATCTGTACTTTACTACTTAATGTTTGTTCCCCTGGCCTTTTCCACCTGTTTTCCATTGTGCCATGTGACTTATGTCTCATTCATCTACGCGTTTTGTGGGTTTGTATAACTGCTTTGGCTTTGACTTCTGTTGTTTGGTTTATCTGAATGTAGGATCGGTGATGGATGCCTCCAAAAGGATGATGCTGGCGAAAGCGATGAAGGCCGCTCGTGCTGCCAAAGCTGGCGCCTCCTCCGCCCCTGCTGCTGACCCAAACCCCTCATCGACCCTGCCTTAGCCACCACCGACCACTACCGAAGCCCCAGTAGGCTCATCTTCACCATCTCCACACAGCCCCCAAGCGCTTCCAACACCCGACTCTCCCCCGCCCATTACTGCAGTCCCGCTGGCTGTGGCTTCGTCACCTACTCCAACCCCCCTTGACAAAGGAAAAAAGGATGTTGGGGATTATCTCCGATGATGAAGACTCCGACGGAGGGCTAGTCTTCAAGAGGAGAAAGGCTGCTAGGACTCCCATTCTGCTGGCGACGTCGCCGCAGGGAGGGAATTCCTTCAGGGACAACCCTCCAAGCGCTACCTCACTCCCTCCCACAATGGTCCAAGAGGAAACAGGCGAAGGGGCCGAATCTGCTCCACCCCCACCACCGGCAGAGGTCTCCGTTGCTCCTGCCTCTGTCGCCGCCGCCTCCGTCGCCGCCGCCCCAGATCTTATTGTCATTCCTCCTCCAATTATGCATCTGATGAGGGGCTTCAGCAGGGGATCAATGCCAGAGGGCTCCGACAGGAAGGAGGGAATGCCCTTCTACTTGGGAGCCTTCTTGGCAGTGGCCCTTGAATGGCGTGCCCAGGCAAGAAACGCTGTTTTGCAAACTCAAACCCTCCAGGCCTTGGAAGCAAGGGTAGCTGCCCTGGAGGAGGAAAAGAAAACTCTGGAATGCCAAAACGGGGCCTACCAAACCAATCTGAAGCTGGCGCAAGAGGCCAAGGAAGAGGCCGAGAAACAACTGGCAGAGGCGATGGAGTTTCAAGCTGACTTCTATACTCGGGAAGTCACTCTTCAAGTCCAAGTAACAGGCCTCCAGGGCATGGTCGAAGCTTACGAAGAAGTTTAAAAAGACTTGAAAGACCGATGCTGCGAGCAGGCTGATGAAATGGAGCGGATGGAGGGGGAGATGGCTACTCAGGCTAAAGCTGTGGGCCTTCTCCAGGCTGACCACGACAAACTGCAGATCGAGGTTAGCCGGCTCCGTGTGGAGAAGGAGGCTTTGGAGAAGCAGGTAGCTTCTGGGGACGCCACCATTGAGGAGTTAGAGAAGGACAAAAAGACCCTCATCCATGACATGGCGGGCACCTTCGAGGAGGGGTTCAAGGAGGCTCTGGCCCAGGCCATCTGCGAGAACCCGGGAATCGACATTTCCAACTGCGATCCCACTCACCACATCGTTGATGGAAAAGTCGTGCCCTTGGAGCTGGATGATTGAACCGCCGCCCTCTACCATCACTTTATTCCTTTACACTTTACACCTGTTTTTGACCCTCTTTGATAAACTTGTAATTCTAGGAACTATTCGCACTTTCGTCACAACTGTGGGTTTGGCATGACAATTTCTATACCTTTGAATTATCGAATTCTTTCTGTATGATTTTACCTTCGTTTTTTCCTTCACGTGCTTCGACTGTTTTACCTGTACTCTACCTGTTTCCTTCGCTGTGTTGGGCGACCCTGTATGTCCGGCGCCTATGTTTCGTGAAGGCGTCAGTGGCTTTACCATGGCCGCAACACGCAAGTCGAGGCCTACTCTGGGTCCGAAACACTTGGGATATGGTCACGCGTCGATGGCCACGCCCAGGGAGAGGCTTGCCTAGCAGAGTCGTATCGTCCATGGGGTGTCTCAAACACCAAAGCGATTTGTCCCTCGATTCCTGGTGCCCGGCGCCCACGCCTAAGGAGAGGCCTGCTACAGCAGCGCCGTATCGTCCCCGGGTGTCTGAAAACGCCGAGTGCTCTGGGGGGGGGGGGTCGTTCCCTCCGTGGTCTTTCCTTCCCATGGGTGTCGGGGAACAACCGTGCCAACGGTCCACTGTCGTTTGGCGATCTCGTCTCCCTCCACAGTCCTTCCTACCTGTGGGTATCGGGGAGGCCACGCAGCTAGTAACTAGTTTCGACTTCTTCGATTTCATCTCCCTCCACAGTCTTTCCTACCTGTGGGTATCGGGGAGGTGACACTGCTGATACTTGGGTTGGCGACGCCCGCAACGTCTCACGCTGGCGTCGCCTTCTACGCCTTTCCTGGCGTCGCCCCCTGCGCCTTCCCTGGCGACGCCTTGGGCGTTATCTTTACCTTGGCATTGACTTTAACCTTGGCCCTGGTCGACACCTGAGGATAGCGAAGAGCTCAACGTCTCGCCTATGCTATCCCCGTGGCGCTTCTTGCATGGCTGATGGGACGTTCAGTCACTTGACTTGGTCCTGACACCTACTGTGCCTCTGACCGACTCTCGACGGCGTATCGTACCCTCGGGCATTCTGTCGATACGACGTTTTCTGAGCGTTAACCAGTGGTGTCAGGGTCATCCTCCCATCCTCTGCCACGTGGCTCGATCGCGCGATGCACCCATTTGCGTCGTTAGCGTTATAACTGCAATACTTCCATTTGCGTCGTTTGGCGCTCTAACCGCAATATTTAATTCTTCAAAATCTTGAAACTGTCCTCATCATTTCAGCGCTTTTCGTAACCTACTTGCACCCTTTCTCTTCTCGCGAAGAGTTCTTCTGGTGTTCGTTCCCACCAGCGTTTTACTCTTGCGTTACCAGTGGGCCTCTCGCCTTCAAACCTCCCAGATTCTGTTCAAGCATGTCTTCTCGTGTTCCTCCCCCAGGGTCAACCCCAAGGACCTGTATACTTAGGCTTCGAGCGAGCTTCTTGACGAATGCTCATGCTTACTCTCCACCAGGGCCATAAGGGAACACAAAGGGGATTCATGCTCCTATAATCACCGTGCATTCGCGAGGAGGCACGACAACGATATTGCTGTGCTCCCTTGCACTCTAGGGGAGCCAGTATGCGGAGACGAGCGGGCCAACGACAGGGTCCCCTTCTTTTACTTCTATCAGGTGGTTTTCAAGACCATCGGCGTGCGCTTGCCCTTCTCCAGGTTTGAGAAGGAACTGCTAACGGAGGTCAATGCTGCTCCGGCCCAATTATATCCCAATAGTTGGGCTTTCGTCAAGGCCTTTGACATCCTTTTCGGGTTTCTAGGTTGTGCACCCTCGGTTGATATCTTTCTTCACTTCTTTGAGGTGAAGAGGCAAAAGAATAACCTCTGGGTGACCCTCAGTAACGTTCCTGGCAGGGTTCTCCTGACCCCTTTCCAAAACTCATTTACTGGGTGGAAAGGCAGGTTCTGCAAGATCTGTTGCTCTGATCTCGTTCCCTCCGCCCTAGATGGTTTTCTGCTATACTGGGTGAGGGAGACGAGGGCCCTCAAATCCAAACCCTTCAAGAAGCTAGCCCCGAATGACCAGGTGGTTTGCCGGATTCTTGCTGAGGCGGGAGGTTTTGACTCCGCCACCTTGATCAGTTTGGAATTCAACGCTGGAACCCTTGAGAAGTATATATGTATGAGTCACTGCCCTAGAAACTTCCGCCTTTGTTGCTTTCTATCTGTGTGTGTTTTGCTTCACGGTGTCTCTGACACGTTCATCTCTCTTGGTGCAGGTTCGAAGATAAACCAAGAGCGGAGGTCACGACTTACCCGGGCTCTGCGGACTGAGAGCGGGGCTTCGTCCTCCTCCCATGCTGACTCCGACGGCCACTGAAGAATGGTTCGTTTGTATTTTTTGTATGGGCACAGGGCTTGTAATGTTTGCCCTATTCGCATTACTCCCATTTGTTTCGAACACTGCTTGTAAAATTAACTTTACTATACCATACTTGGTTTCTGTAATGCTGCTTTACTTTTGCATACACCTCCTATATTGTGCGTTTTTCCTCCGTCATGTTTCTCAGCGGCGCCTGCCCTAGGGCGACGCCTTTCTTCTCGGCGACGCCTTTCTTCCTGGCGACGCCCTTCTTCTTAGCCACGCCTTTTTTCTTGGCAACCCCTTCTTTCTTGGCGACGCCTTCTTTACGGGCGACGCTTATCGCCGCTTCAAACGGGGAAAAGATAAAGACTGAAAACCAAGGCAAGGTTTTTTCTCAAACTTGTTTTTCTTTTATTTGGGTGACCTCATTAAAAAACCCCGGAAAGGGAAAAAGAGTGTCCCCTTTAACAAGACTATTACATAGCTGCTTTACATAAGTCAACTAAAATAAAACTTCAGGTTGGCTGCATTCCAACTGCGCGAGATGGTACCCCCTTCCAAGGTCTCTAGGTTGTACGAACCGTTGCCCTTAGCCTCAGTAACTCTGAAGGGTCCGGTCCACTTGGGAGACAACTTATTCTCCAGCTCGTATGGGTGGGCTTTCCTCATAACTAGGTCGCCAATCTGAAAATGTCGCGCCTTTACCTTAGAGCTATATTGTCGCTCTACTCTTCTCTTCACCGCTTCGGCTTTTATTCTGGCTTCTTCCCTGGCTTCGTCTAGTAGATCCAGGTTTACCCGCCTTTCTTCGTTGGATTCCTCCACCACAAAGTTTTGAAAACGTGGTGAACTTTCATGTATTTCTACCGGGATCATCGTGTCCGACCCATACACCAAACTGAAAGGCGTTTCCATGGTAGAAGATTGGGGCGTGGTGTGGTATGCCCATACGATCCTTGGTACTTCCTCCGCCCACGCCCCTTTAGCCTTCTCTAACCTTCTCTTTAACCCCCTCAGCAAAACTCTGTTTGCTGACTCTACTTGCCCGTTGGTCTGGGGGTGTTCGACTGATGCGAACACTTGCTTGATACCTACCTCAGCGCACAGATTTCTCACCTGCTGACTGGCAAACTGGGTTCCATTATCGGATATTAGCCGCCTAGGTACGCCAAAGCGACACACAATGTTCTTCCACACAAAGTGTTGCACCTTGTGCGCAGTGATCTGAGCCACGGGCTCTGCCTCTATCCACTTGGTGAAGTACTCGATGGCGACGATCAAGTACTTCATCTGCCTTATCGCCAGTGGGAACGGACCTATAATGTCAATCCCCCAGGTATGGAAAGGCCACGGGCTATATATGGATCGCAGCTCTTCTGGCGGTGCCTTGTGCCAGTCAGCGTGCTTTTGACATTGCTTGCAGCGCTGGGCGTGTGGCGCGCAATCCTATTTTACCGTTGGCCAGAAAAACCCTGCGCGTATCACCTTGGAGGCGAAGGACCTTCCCCCTACGTGGCTCTCGCAAATGCCTTCGTGGAGCTCCGCCATTATTCTGGTACACTCGTCGCCACTTACACACGTTAAGATAGGGTGAGTGAACCCGTGCCTGAACAACACCCCGTCCACTAGAGTGTATCTTGCGGCATTCCTCTTAACCTTCTTGCCCTCTTCAGGCTCCACTGGGAGAGCCCCATCCGCCAGGTATCGTCTGTATGGCGTCATCCAAGTGTCTCCCTCGGCTACGGCACATATCTGCATTTGCCTTCCTTCTTCGGGCGTGTCCGCGTATGTGCTGATGCGTGGCATCTTCAGCGTATCTTGGGTCAAAGAGCGATGACTCCTTGGCCTTCCTCTCGCTGTACAAATCTGGAGGACATCCACCCTATTATCTTCCACGAATTTACGCGGAGCTTTGAGCGTCTCTTGGATCACTGTCCTCTGCCTACCCCCCTTGCCTAAGCTGGCCAGCTTGGCAAGCAGGTCGGCTCTGGCATTCTGCTCCCTTGGGACATGTATCAGCTCAAGAGAGTTGAATGCTCTCTTCAATAACTGGATGTATTTCAAATACGCCGCTATCTGTGGGTCCTTCGCCTGGAACTCACCCGACACCTACCCCGTAATCAGCTGGGAATCGCTCGTCACCAAGAGGTTCTGTGCGCCCATCTCCTTGGCCAGGAGCATTCCTGCGATCAGAGCTTCGTATTCCGCCTGATTATTACTTGCCTTAAAGGCGAAACGCAGAGCTTGCTTAATTAGCACGCCATTGGGTCCTTCCAAGACTATTCTCGCGCCACTCCCTTGTTGGTTGGAAGAGCCATCAACCGAGAGCAGCCACTGCGAGCCCACCTCCACCTCTTGTTCACCTCCGGGCGAGAGTTCTGCTACAAAATCTGCATACACTTGCCCTTTGATGGATCCTCTAGGCTCATACTGGATGTCGAATTCTGACAGCTCCACCGCCCAACACACCATTCTCCCAGCCACGTCAGGCTTCTGCAGCACCTTCTGTATAGGGAGGTTTGTCATCACTACCACCGTAAAGCTGTGGAAGTAATGACGGAGCCTCCTGGCTGAAAACACCACTGCTAACGCTGCCTTTTCCAGCGCCTGGTATCTCGTCTCAGCGCCTTGTAATGCCTTGCTCACGAAATATATGGGCTTTTGACTCTAGTCCTGCTCCTGGACCAGCACCGAGCTGATAGCCCGCTCCGTTACCGTGAAGTATAGCCGGAGGGGCACGCCTGTTACCGGTTTGCAGAGGACCGGTGGCGTCGCCAGGTATTCTTTCAACTGAATGAAAGCCGCTTCGCATTCGTCAGTCCATGCAAAGCGACTATTTCTCTTCAGGCACTGAAAATATGGGTGCCCCTTCTCTCCCCCTGCGGAAACAAACCTTGAGAGCGCCGCCATCCGCCCTGTCAACTGCTGCACTTCCTTTATCGACGTCGGGCTTCGCATGGCGATGATCGCTGCGCATTTGTCGGGGTTCGCCTCTTTCCCCCTCTCTGTGAGCATAAAACCCAAGAACTTACCGGCCTCTACCCCGAAGACACACTTCTCAGGATTTAGTTTGAGGCGATACTTGGATATAGTGACGAACAACTCCTCCAGGTCCGCCATGTGTTGTGCCCTATCCTGCGACGCCACTACCATGTCATCCACGTAGGCGTATACATTCCTCCCTAGCATGGGCGCTAGGACCTTGTCCATTAGCCTTTGGTAGGTGGCGCCCGCATTTTTCAGCCCAAAAGGCATCACCTTATAACAGTAATTGCAAGTCTCTGTCATGAATGCAGTTTTGCTCTCATCTCTCCGGTGCATCTTGATCTGGTTGTACCCCGAGAATGCGTCCAGAAAGCTCAACACCTTGCTGCCGGATGCACTATCCACCAACGCGTCGATGCTGGGTAGTGGGTACGAGTCCTTTGGGCACGCCTTATTCAAGCCCGTGAAGTCCACGCACATCCTCCACTTCCCGTTCGCCTTCTTCACCAAGACGACGTTGGCTAGCCACTCAGGGTATTGAATCTCCCTGATGTGGCCAGCACTCAACAGCTTCTGCGTTTCCTCCTTTACCACCATCTACCTCTCTTCGTTGAACTTCCTCCTTCTTTGGCGGACGGGGCGGACCGTGGCGTCCATGCTGAGGTGATGACATAGGAAATCAGGGTCGATGCCAGGCATATCCGAGGCAGACCATGCAAAAGCATCCAAATGGCGTGAAATCACCCCTGCCACCCCCTCCTGTTCTTCCTGGCTCAGCAAACGCCCTAGCTTAAACGTTTTGCCGCCAATCTCCCTCTCCACGGCATTAGCCGCCTCTTGATCCCTGTTATCATCCTCGACGGGCGCCGCCTCTTCTGTGGGCGCCGCGTCGTCAGGGCCTTCTTCCATGGGTGTATCTGCTTCGGGCATCACCCTCACGGGTATGGCCTTGTTAGGCGTCGACCCAGCGGGCGTCGCCTCAAGCATCGTCGTGTCTGCACTTGGCGGACGCTCATACACCACGAACACGCCTCTCTTCGTTTTCAGGCTGTTCTCATAACATTTCCTCGCCTCTTCCTGGTCTAACTTGATGACTATCACCTTGCCACTGAGGTCCGGCAGCTTCATCTTCATATGGCGCGTGGAGGGTACTGCGTTCAGCCTGTTCAACGCCGGTCTGCCCAACAAAATGTTGTAGGCGGAGTTGGCGTTCACGACCAAGTACCGGATGCTTTCGGTACGCGAGGCTTCTCCGTCCATGAACGTAGTCCTCAACTCCAGGTAGCCTCGGACTTCCACCTGGTTGTCCGCAAACCCATACAGGCACCCTGTGTAGGGCCTCAAAAGGTCGGGGGACTACCGTAACTTATTGAATGTTGACCAGAACATGACGTCTGCTGAACTTCCCTGGTCGACGAGAACTCTGTGCACCTTTCTTCCAGCTGTGACAACCGAAATGACCACGGGGTCATTGTCATGCGGCACCACGTCTCGAAGGTCCCCTCTCGTGAACACGAGGTTCGATTCCCACGGCTCACCCGAGATCCTTTCTTCGATCGAGTTGACCCCCCTCGCGTATCTCTTTCGCTGGGAGGCGGTGGGTCCTCCGCCGGAAAAACCTCCTGCTATGGTATGGACCTCGCCGAGAACCGGCGTCTCGTGTGCTTGTTCTTCCGCTGGCGGTGGTAGGGCGGCGGTCGTGGCGGGTTCCGCGACATAATCCTTCAAAAACCCGGTTCTCACCAGCTCATCTAGCTGGTAACCCAGCGACAGGAAGTTATCAATGTGGTGACCGAAAGCCTCGTGGAACTCACACCAAGAGTCTTTCCGAGGCCCCAACACCTTATCAGACTTCGCCGGTCGCCTCAACCTCTCAGCTATATTAGGCACGGCGATCAGGTCCTTCAGTTCCACCACAAAATTGTATCTCGCCGGCCTCGCCCTCTCTCTGGCCGGGCGATCGCCTCCCGTTGGACCCCGGGGCTGGGGCTTTCTGGCCTCGTAGGGGCGCCTCCCCTCTGGTTTCTTCCTTCCCGTCGTGGTCTCATTGACCCTGGCAGGTTGAGTTCGCGTCGGTCCTCTGGGGCGCGAGGGCACGACGCTGGTGCGCTTCACACACACCTCTCCCTCATAAGCGATATGTTCCACCGCCCGACGTCGTAGTTCAGCGAAAGTCCTAGGGCCGTTGCGAATGATGGATTCGCCAAAAGGGTCGGGGCATACACCTCTCACGAACGCGTACACAATCATGGGCTCCTCTGACGTACCAACCTTTACTACCTGGGCCCCGAAGCGGTTGATGTATTCCTTTAGGGTCTCCCCTTGATACTGTTTCACATCAAACAGATCGTAGGAAACCGGCGGCGGGGCCTTGTTTGCTAGGTATTGTTCCCTGAACAATCGCGACAGTTGTCGGAAGGAGGTGATATGGCCGTCCGGGAGGCTGATAAACCAATCCATAGCCATTCCCGTCAGGGTGCTCATAAAGAGCTTGCACTTGGCAGCGTCGGAGCCGCCTACCAGGACCATCTATGTGTGAAATGCAGAGAGATGCGCTTCAGGATCCTCCATCCCGGTGAAGATCTCCTTGGGCCCCGCGAACGTGTTTGGGATCACTGCATCCAGAATCTCCTGCGAGAAGGGAGTGGAAAACTCTCTTGGTGGGGAGAGGTTCTCCATCTCGTCATGTTCACGTTGCCCCCGATTATTCCGCAAACCCCGGCGCAGCTCCTCATTTATACGATGGAGCTCTTCGTTCCTCACATGCGAGGCTTCGAGATCTGCCTGCATGCATTCCTGTTCCAGCTTCGACTCCGCCATATCATCTTGCAGCCCCCGCATTATCTCCAGGACCTGCTGCATGGACAGTTCTGCTGGGGCTGCGCGTGCAGTACCTCGTCTTGTGGTGGCCATTTTCACAGTCTCCTCAAACCTGCTCCAACGTTACTGTAACTTGATAGCTCTTCTCAAACTTGCGATGGGACTGATGTTTTATATCGGCCCCACGGTGGGCGCCAAATGTTCTGTCCGGTTGACCTGGGACGTCTTCGTGCGCGACCTCAACCGTCAGCTAGGGACTCCTTCCCACTGGTTACCTGTGGATTCCTGCAAAGAAGGACAAAAGGGGCGCCCTAGCGGCCGTTTGCACTCCGACGCTCAAGTCAGCCAGCAAGAAACACCAAAAACTATGCACCTCCGTATCGGAGCACCGCGTATGACACTCTGAAGGTGGTAAAAAGGAAACTGTGTCTAGTCTGTATTTCTCCTTCTAGCAAAGATCTTTCCCTATTCTCTTGTCCGTAACCTCAAGGCTCGAGCAAGCAACTAGAGAGTTTCTGGGAAATTTGCTAAAGGTTCCAACCCCCTTTCCAACATTCGAAGCGCTATTTAAGCTACCCCCGCATTCAAAGCACCTTAAAGCGCATTTAATTATAAAACGTAGCGCATTCAATTAGCACATTTAATTATAAAAACGCAGCGCATTTAAGACGTTAAAACCGCTTGGGAGCCTTTATAGTACCTTAAATGCTCGAAACGGAAACTGTATTAAATGACTTTAATTACCTGGCACCTGGCTGAATGGCGTTTCTATTCTAACCTGGCTGTTGTACACGTGGAGGGCCTCACAGCGCCATGACCCCATCTCGGGATGTTTCTTCGTGTGAGTCCTCCTGCTTGGGAGTGCTACTGCGCAAGGGGTGACTTTTTGGGTGCCAACTCACGCCCCCAATCATCTAGTCACTCACTTTGAGAGCGTATCTGCCTTCCTCTCGTACCCCGCACCTGGCTACCCTGGGCGTGACCCTCCTCTTGAGTCGTATCTGTCCCAAAGGTGTCTCTGGGGCGGCAGGGGTACTTCACGAGTCAGGCTGCCCTACACTGGTGCTATCACTATGGCCTTGAAGTCACCTTTCTCTTCACTTTATTACTTCCCCGGATTATCGGGAGCTGAGGCCTTCCCACGGCGTCGCTCCCTCCATGGTCTTTCCTACCCATGGGTATCGGGGAACCACACTGTGATTGCCTTGCTTTAGTGATATTTGATCTTGAAGACGCCTTAACTAGGCGATGCCTTAACTAGGCGACGCTTTGACCTTGGCGACACTTCCTCTTGGCGACGCTGGCACTTGGCGTCTCTTCACCTAGGCGACGCCCTATGTTGACTTTGACCCGAGACGTTGACTTTGACCTTGACTTTGTCAACGCCCGGATACGGGACGGTACAATTGTTATTACCTTTTATTATTGTTCTAATTCCGAGAATTTTGTTCGCTAGTTGTGTGGTTAGTTGAGAACCATACTTAATATATATATCTTCACTCCCTTACACCGACGGGCTGGCCAAGTACTTCTCCAGCTTGAGGAATGCTACCTCGCACTCACCTGTCCACACAAACCGGTTATTCCTCTTTAAGCATTGGAAATAGGGATGTCCTCGATCCCCTCCATCTGATACAAACCGGGACAGGGCGACCATGCGTCCTGTTAACTATTGTACCTCCTTCGCCGAGGTCGGGCTTCTCATGGCTATGATCGCCGCACACTTCTCGAGTTCGCCTCTATTCCCTGCTCGATGAGGAGAAACCCTAAAAACTTTCATGCTTCCACCCTGAATACGCATTTTTCAGGATTTAACTTCAACTTATACCTGGCTATTGTGGTGAATACCTCCTCTGGATCGGCGATGTGTTGGTCTTTCTCCTTAGAGGTGACGACCATATCATCCACATATGACTGGACGTTTCGCCCTATCATAGGGGGAGAATGTGTCCATCAGCCTCTGGTAGAATGCACCTGCGTTTTTAAGCCCAAAGGGCATCACCTTATAGCAATAGCTAGAGAGCTCCCTCATGAATGCTATCTTGCACTCATGTCGGGGATGCATACGAATTTGGTTTTATCCTGAGAAGGCATCCAAAAAACTAAGAAGTCTGCAACCTGACGTGCTATCTACCAAGGCGTTAGCGTTGGGCAGCGGATATGAATCCTTTGGACAAGCCTTGTTCAAATCCATAAAATCTACGCACATCCTCCACTTCCCGTTGGCCTTCTTGACCAACACCACATTTGCCAACCACTCAGGGTATTGGATTTCTCTTATGTGGCCAACACTCAACAACTTATGAGTTTCTTGCCTGATGACCAGACATCTCCTCGTTAAACTTCCTCCGCCTCTGTAGGACAGGCCTGACCTTTGGATCCATCGTGAGACGATGGCACAAGAAATCAGGGTCGATGTCGGGCATGTTTGAGGTAGACCACTGATGAAGAACAGATAAGAGGGGCTTTTACCAATGGAGGAAGAGGTCATTCACCCACACATTTAAAGTTCTTCCTTTTAGTCTTCTCAAAACTAAAAGAAGACATAAAATAAAGAGAGGATCAAGCCTAAAGCCAAAGAAGTATACAAGCTTTCAAGAATGGGCTTCAATTAATATCTCTCTTTATAATTTCTTTTGTATAAATTTGTAAATAATATAGAATAGTGTTTAGGTAGGTGCTAAGAGGGAAACCTAAAGAAACCTCTTTTGTAAAGCATCTTTAGGCTTTAGCTTAGAAAATTCTAGAAACTTAGGCGTTAGCTTAGAATATTCTAGAAGCTTAGGCGTTAGCTTAGGAGACTCTGGAGTTGCTTAGGATACAAGCTTTGTAAAGCTAATGACTGGCCCTTGCTCCTATAAAAGGAGGGCTTGGGTCCTTCATAATTCAGAATTGAAATTTGTAGTATCAAAACTCTCCCAAATTGGTCATTGAGTGTAGTGAGAACTTGTCTTCTCCTCTTCCTAGTCTCATCTTGAGTGCCTTGGTTCTCTCAAGTGGCGGCATTGCACACTTATCTTGGAGCATTCACACTTCAAGTGGCGTGTTCATCAACCAAGTTCTTCAACCACATAAGTCTTCTCTCTTCTTCATCAATTTCTTCCATTTCCATGATCATATGAACTCATAAACATGTCTTAGGTTCTTTTCTTGCAATTCTATTCGGTGATTTTCCTTTATTTCACATTTTATTCGGTTCATCTTCTTCCTTGCTGAGTTTAAACGCTTCATCTTCATTCTAGCTTGATTTGTTCGGTTCATTTCACTTTCAAGGCTTTTTAATCGGTTCATTTGAACTCTTGCATCTTTTAATCGAATCAATTGGCAAGAAATGGAACTTCCATGTGAGCTTTGGTGTTTGGCGCAAGTTTTTGTGAGTTCTTGAAACATAGAATATTGATCCATTTCTATAAAAGTGCCTATTCAATCTCCAACTCAAGTTGATTCCATAAAATGTCAAAGAATTATCTATATCTTGCTATTGGAATCATATCATGTGGTATCATGATTTTAGGTTTCTTCTTGTTTGTGTTTTGAGTTGTTTTGCACTTTGAATTCAAGAATTCTATATTCTTATTGTTTTCTTTCTGTTTTTAGGTTATTTTTGAGTTTTCTTGCTGTTTTCCTTTTGATATTACATTGTGTTTGTGTCATTTTAATTTTTGAATCCATACAAGTTTTGTCATAGTCATGTTTTTCCAAGAATGTTATCAATTCCTTGTGTTCCTTTTATTGTAATTTTTGTTTCTTGCTTTTGTGTAATGCAATTTTCTGAGTTTGTTTCTTCTTCCTTTGATGCATTTTCCTTTTAGTTTTGAGTTCATACTTGTATTTTAGATCTATACAAGTTCTTTTACATCACTTCTATTATGTCTTTGCTAGTTCTTAATTCTATTTTTCATTCCTATTCGGATTCCTCTGTTTTCCAGAAATTGTGCTAACTATTTTGCCTTATTGCAATTGATTTAGTTACTGGAATGTTCTGAAATTCTGGATTTGTGTTCGTCAAAATGTTATAAAATAGTAGAAAAAGAAGTACTTCAAAATTCAAAGTAAAAAAAAAATGATAAATCAAAAACAAAAAGTGTGTAATTCTGCCGTAAAAAATACGGTAATCTGGCAGTGATTTTAGAAAATTTATCTCAATTAATTGGCTTACTGTTTTTGAGTAAGTCCAATGCCATTGTTGAGCTAAGATCTTGAATTTTCTGTGGTTACAATTTCATTATCCAGTTCGATTTATATTATTCAAGATAAATCAGTGAACATCAAGCACAGTTTGCACAAAAATATTTTTCAGTAGTTCTGTTTTTGTTTTCTTCATTTACTCTAGTGCTTTTCCTTAGGTCTCTTTTGTGTGCCTTCTTTTACCTTGATTACCTTATTTTCTTGCTTGTCTTTTCTTCATTACTCTTTGAGTTTGTCATACATCTTGTATTCCTTTTGTTATAGCCTTTTCTTGTTTATACCTTTTCTTGTTTATCTTTTATTGTTTCTTTGGTTTTGTGGTGATTAGCTTTGAGATTGTGTGCTCTTGCTTTGACATCTTTCATTTGAGTTTACTAAAGGCCTCAAGTTCAGATTGGTAAAGGGGAGTATTCTTTCTTTTGGAATGTTTTTAAGTGACACTTCACTTCGGCATTTGTTCTAAATTTTGTGTTTGCTAACATTGTTTCTTAACATTTGTGTGCTATTTTGTTTGCTGTTTTCTTTTATAAATGGCTTCATATTCCAGCAGTGATTCTTCCAAACAGCATTCTCCTAGCAAAGCTTCTGTTCTTGTTGAATTAAAAAAGGCAAACCGAACCATTAATCTCAAAGATGAAGCTATAAGAAAGTTGGAGGAAAGATTACAAAGACTTGAAATGAAGCAACCTAGGTCCTCTAATTCTATCAATGAAGAGCATCATTCTCATAGACTTTCATCTAGAGGTTCTTCCAATGATCATGGCCGTGAAGAGGATACTAGAAGAAGGAGGCATCATCATCATTCCAATGAAAGAAACCATCACCGTGACCAAAGACATCACCAAGACTCCAAGTCTCACATTCCTTTTATGAAAATTCCTACCTTTCATGGGGATAGTGATCCTAATGTTTATCTAGATTGGGAGGCTAAATGTGAACAAATTTTTGATGTCTATGAGGTCAAAGAACACCAAAAGGTTAAGATGGCCTCCTTAGAATTCATTGATTATGCCATGAAATGGTGGCATAGTGTTGTAAAGGACATTATCTATAACAAGGGTCCTCACGTGGACTCTTGGGACACTTTAAAGGAATGCATGCGCCTTAGATTTGTGCCACCAAACTTTAGGAAAGACCTCATGTTGAAGCTCCAAAGGTTTCAACAAGGCACGCTAAGTGTGGATGCTTATTCTAAGGAGTTAGAAACGCTTTTACTTAAAATTAATTTGAAAGAAAGTGAGGAAGCTATGATAGCTAGGTTTGTAAGTGGCCTAAGCAGGGATATTCAAGATGTTGTTGAACTTCAAGAGTATTCATCTTTGGGATCTTTGGTTCATCTTGCAATGAAGGTTGAAGCCCAAATTGCTAAGAAAAATGCTTTTAAAAACTCTCCCAATGATGGTTACTACAACAACTCTTGGAAAAATAAAAAGTCTTTTTCAAACCCTCCTTCTAAGGTTTCTTCTTTCACGCCTAAAGAATCTAAACCTTCTACTTCTACTCATATATCACCCATTAAAACATCTAGTAAGAAGTGCTTTAAGTGTATGGGTTATGGTCACATTGCGGCTAATTGTCCTTCTAAGAGGAATATGTTTGTGCATAATGGCATTGTGATGAGTGAGCATGATTCCAATTCATCTAGGCATTCTTCACCTTCTAAGCCATCAAGTGAGATTGAGAGTGAAAGTCCTTGTGAAGGTGACTTATTGATGATATGGCGTATGTTGGGCACAATTCCAAAATCTTTGAATGATACTCAAAGGGAAAATATTTTTCACACCCGCTGTCTTATCAACAACAAGTTATGTTCCTTGATTATTGATGGGGGTAGTTGCACTAATGTGGCTAGTACAAGAGTTGTGGAGAAGTTAGCCTTACCCACTATCTCTCATACCAAGCCTTATAAGTTGCAATGGTTAAGTAATGAAGGTGAAATAATGGTGAACAAACAAGTCCTCATTAACTTTGCAACAGGAAAGTATAAAGATGAGGTTTTATGTGATGTTGTACCCATGGAAGCAACTCATCTTCTTTTAGGAAGGCCTTGGCAATATGATAGACATGTTTTACATGATGGCCTATCCAATACAATGTCTTTTTCCTTCCAAGGGCGCAAGGTTATCTTAAAACCCCTCTCTCCCAAAGAGGTTCATGAGGACCAAATAAAAATGAAAACTAAAAGAGAAAATGAGAAAGAAAAAGAAGTAAGTACTAAACCGAGTCACACCACTTTATCCACTAAATCTATCATGTTGACTCGTGCTATGCCTCAAATGGAACCTCCAAGGTCTTCTTCTTCTTTATCTTTTTCATTACCCAAGGTTCCTATTTCAACACCAACTTGGTTAAAGAATGTTAGGGATGATTTTTTCATACCTCCTAATGGTTTTCACCATTTAAGAGGACTTTTTCCAAAAGATATCATCATTCTCAAAAAAAATTTCCAACTTGGTCTATTTATAGGACTTCCTTTTCTGAACTCCCACGGCTTCCAACTTCTAAGTCATGTTTGCCTTTTTCTTCAACTTTTAATTGTAAAAATAAACTGATTTTGTTATATGCAGGGATTCAGAATTCGCGGTCGAATTCTCTCCAACTCGAGGAGTATGATGAAGAACAGATAAGAGAGGCTTTTACCAATGGAGGAAGAGGTCATTCACCCACACATTTAAAGTTCTTCCTTCTAGTCTTCTCAAAATTAAAAGAAGACATAAAATAAAGAGAGGATCAAGCCTAAAGCCAAAGAAGTATACAAGCTTTCAAGAAAGGGCTTCAATTAATATCTCTCTTTATAATTTCTTTTGTATAAATTTTTAAATAATATAGAATAGTGTTTAGGTAGGTGCTAAGAGGGAAACCTAAAGAAACCTCTTTTGTAAACCATCTTTATGCTTTAGCTTAGAAAATTCTAGAAGCTCAGGTGTTAGCTTAGGAGAGGCGTTAGCTTAGGAGACTCTTGAGTAGCTTAGGATACAAGCTTTGTAAAGCTAATGACTGGCCCTTGCTCCTATAAAAGGAGGGCTTGGGTCCTTCATAATTCAGAATTGAAATTTGTAGTATCAAAACTCTCCCAAAGGAGGGCTTGGCTTCCTAGTCTCGTCTTGAGTGCCTTGGTTCTCTCAAGTGGCGGCATTGCACACTTATCTTGGAGCATTCACACTTCAAATGGCGTGTTCATCAACCAAGTTCTTCAACCACATAAGTCTTCTCTCTTCTTCATCAATTTCTTCCATTTCTGTGATCATATGAACTCATAAACATGTCTTAGGTTCTTTTCTTGCAATATTATTCGGTGTTTTGCCTTTATTTCACATTTTATTCAGTTCATCTTCTTCCTTGCTGAGTTTAAACGGTTCATCTTCATTCTAGCTTGATTTGTTCGGTTCATTTCACTTTTAAGGCTTTTTAATCGGTTCATTTGAACTCTTGCATCTTTTAATCGGTTCAATTGGCAAGAAATGGAATTTCCATGTGAGCTTTGGTGTTCGGCGCAAGTTTTGGTAGTTCTTGAAACATAGAACATTGATCCATTTCTATAAAAGTGCTTATTCAATCTCCAACTCAAGTTGATTCCATAAAATGTCAAAGAATAATTTATATCTTGCTATTGGAATCATATCAACCACACAAAGGCGTCCAGATACCACACTATAAGCTTGACAATCTGGTCTTGTTCTTTTTGGCTCAAAGATTTGCCAAGCTTATACTTCTTTCCCCCGATCTCTCTTTCCAGCACCTCTCCTGCAGGATCAGGTCGCCTCTATTGGGCCATCTCTGCACGGGCAACCCCTTCTCCCTCTTGAGGCTGGCTAGTGATCGAGCTTACTCCACTCTTCGTGTTCAAGCTATTCACATAGCAATTCTTTGTCGCCTTCTGGTCGGACTTGATGGTAATTATCACTCCCTTGAGGGAAGGAAACTTCATCTTTATATGACTCGTTGAGGCCACTGCTCATATCCTATTCAAGATAGGCCTGCCCAAAAGAATGTTATAAGCTAAGGGAGCATTGAGGACAAGGTACCTAATATTGACAGTGCGTGATGTGGTGTCATCTTGGAAATTCCTCCTTAGCTCCTTGTGCCCCCTTACTTATACCTGGTCTCCAGCGAAACCGTACAAACAACCGTCGTAAGGTCTCAGCTGGTTGAGCGGCAACTGTAATTTGTTGAAGGTCGACCAAAACATTACATCCACCAAGCTCCCTTGGTCGATGAGGACTCAGTGTACCCTTCTCCCTATTGTCACCATTGAAATCACCACTAGGTCATTAGCACGTGGGACCACATCCTGTAAATCAGCCTTCGTGAAGTAGAGGTCGGGCTCAGGGATTGGTCAGGTTCCCGTGCTTCTACTGCCATCACCTCTCTAGCATAGTTCTTTCATTGGGAGGCGGTGCATCCTCCCCCAGACAGTTGTGCAAGTTGTGCCCAAAACCCTTGTGGAACTCGCATCAGGGGCACCTGCTTAGCCCCAACCTTTTTTCACTCTTTAGTGGTGGCTTTAGCTTGTCGGCCACATCTGGGATAGCGATCAGCTGCGTAACATTTACTCTAAACTTGTGTCGACAGGGCATGTCTCGCTTTGCTCGTGCCCTAGTCTGATGCTTTTTCGGCTCATAGGGCGCATGTCTGGCTGGTGATCTCTTCTCCGTCGCAACTTCATGTACCCTTATGGGTTGAGCTCGGCTTCTCTCCCTAGGTCTTATCGGTCCAACGCTTCCATGTTTTACCGTTACTTCTTCCTTTTCGCTGATGTGGGCAAAATCTCGGTAGCGAATCTCGCTAAACGTCTTTGGCCGACACCTTATTAAAGAATCATTGATGGGCCTTGACAAAATTCTCCGCTTGAAGGCGTGCACCATCATAGCTTCATCCTTGGTGTGCAGCTTTACCACTAGTGCCCCATACCGATTCAGGAAGTCCTTCAAGGGCTCCACCTGGTACTGCTTCACATCAAAGAGGTCGAAAGAGACAGGGGGTGGAGCACGGTTGACTATGAATTGCTCCCTGAATAATGTGGAGAATGGATCCAACGAGGTGATGTGTCCATCGGGGAGACCGATGAACCAATCCAATGCTTTTCATGCAAACGTCCCCATGAATAGCTTGCAATTCATGTCATCTGTTCCCCCCGGGATCATCATCTGAGTGAGAAAAGCTGTGATGTGGGCCTCCGGGTCTTCAGTACCTGTGAAAGTGATTTTTGGAGTCATGAAATTGGTGGCTATCACGACATTCATGATCACCTTGGAGAATGGCATGGGGCAGGCTTGCCTCCCCTGTTGGACATTCCCCCATGCACTGTAGGTCTCTGCACAATTCCTCATTGGCCTCGCGCAGCTCTTCGTTGCTTGTGCGTGACGCATCCAACTCTACCTGGAATTGGTCTTGTCTGAGTGCCTGCTTGGCTCGAACCTCAACCAAAACCTTCTTCCTGTACAAATGTACCTTGTCTTGTATTCCTCATGTAATCTGATAGCTCTGATCACAACTGTAGATGGGACCTAGTTTTATCGGGCCCCATGGTGGGCACCAAATGTTCTCGCTGGTTGACTCTGGGAATAGGTCGTGACTCCGTCTGCTTCTGTTGGATTTTCTCTTTCTTGGGATGTTGGAACGTGGCTCCTTTTGAAACAGAGGGGGCTGTACCTATTGATTGCACTCCGACGATCAAGTCAGTACTAGGCTAAGAAACAATGAGTAAGTAAGTAAGTAGTGTTCCGTCCGGTTGACCGGGACGTCTTCGTGCGCGACCTCAACCGTCAGCTAGGGACTCCTTCCCACTGATTACCTCCGTCTCTGAACACCGTGTATGGCACTCTGAAGGTGGTAAAAAATAACTGTGTATTGTGTGTCTGTGTTCTCTCTCTCAGGCAAAGATATTCCCCAGTCCCTTGTTCGTAACCTTGAAGCACAAGCAAGCAACTTAGAGAGTTCTGGTAATTTTGCCAAAAGTTCCAACCCCCTTTCCAACATTCTCAGCGCTATTTAAACTACCCAAGCATTAAAAGCGCCTTCAAGCGCCTTTAATTACAAATGTATCGCACTCAATCAGCGTATCTAATTAGAAAACGTAGCGCATTTAAGACGTTGAAACGCTTGGGAGCCATTATAGTACCTGAATGCTCGAAACGGAAACTGTATTGAATGACTTTAATTACCTGGCACCTGACTAAAGGGTGTTTCTATTCTGACATGGCTGTCGTACACGTGGAGGGCCTCACGACGCCGTGACCCCATCTGGGGGCGTTTCTGCCCATCTGGGGACGTTTCTACGTGTGAATCCTCCTGCTTGGGAGTGCTACTGCGCTAGGGGTGACTTTTTGGGTGCCAACTCATGCCCCCAATCATCTAGTCACTTACTTTGAGAGCGTATCTGCCTTCCTCTCGTACCCTGCACCCGGCTACCCTGGGCGTGACCTTCCTCTTGAGTCGTATATGTCCCAAAGGCGTCTCTGGGGCGGCAGGGGTACTTTCCGAGTCAGGCTGCCCTATACTGGTGCTGTTACTATGGCCTTGAAGCCACCTTTCTCTCCTCCTTATTACTGTTCCCTGGTTATACAGGGTTTGGGGCCTTCCCACGGCGTCGCCCCTCCATGGTCTTTCCTACCCATGGGTATCGGGGAGCCGCACCGTGATTGCCTTGACTTAATGATGTTTGATCTTGGCGACGCCCTGGTTGGGCGACGCCTTCACCTAGGCGACGCCTTGCCTTGGCGACGCTTCCTCTTGGCGATGCTGGCACTTGGCGTCTCTCTACCTAGGCGACGCCCTGCGTTGACTTTGACCTTGACTTAGTCAACGCCCGGATACGGGACGGTACAAGTAGTTTCAGTCTTAGAAACGGTGTACCTTTACCAGGGATCTCTAGTCCCTTTTAAAGACTAGTTGTAGGTTACTTCATTGTAACAACCCTTCTCTCACGAGAACCTTATCTTGAGTGAAAGTAGGTTTGATGGGAGGACAGTCTGTTACGTTGCCTCACAATCTTAGAGTAACAACCGCACAAAATCTTCCTCCTTGGAGTGTATAATCTTAACAACATGCCCGTCAGGGTACCAACTCATGTACCAACATTATGGGGCCTATCAGTCACTGTAGGCGCTCTAGCCTTTACGTATCATGCATGCAGCTTACCCCTGAAAACCCTAGCGCTCTTGGGCCTATGCGTTTTTAGGGGATATTTAGTTGTGCTAGACCCAAATGTATACACACCACATGCACTTTCTCGCTAATTAGGCCTTACATATATACGGCTTTCAACACACACATTCTTGGGACGCATTTATGTGGCCCATTAACTCTACCAGACAACCGAGTTGACCTGCTCCATACAGGTGCTTATGTCCCTGAGCACTGAGCCCAAAGCTCTGGTTCAGTACAAGAAGTATCAACCTTTTCTTTATTATAAAATTTTAATAAAATAAATAATAAAATAATTAATTTAAATTTTTATATTTTTAAAATAATTTATTTAAATATACTAATATTTTTAAAATACAATTTTTTTATTAAGATTTGAGAATAATCTTTTGTTTTTAATTTTAAAATTTATTTTAATTCTAATTTATATTTTAAAAATTCCTTTTATATTAAATTAATTTTAAAATTTTATTTTAAATATACATTGAAAATTTATTGTTTTAAATTAATCAGTCAATTATAACATTTTCACTAATTTTCTTTCACTTTCTACTTTCTTTCCATCTTACTACTGTTTTTTAATTTTTTAATTTTTCATACCTTTTAATTCAAAGAATGCATAAATAACTCATATTCTGGTAGCACTAGGGCAGAATAGCAAAACGAGTGTGCCTTATTAAGTGCGGCTTTAAAAACAGACGCACTCGTAAAAAACGCGGTGACATTTTTTAAATTAAGTTTATTTACAAATGCAGTTATTTGTAACAACCGCACTCATAAATCATTGTTATCCTAACTTCATTTCAGAAGTGCGCCATTCACTACTCTTTCTTCAAAAGCGTTTCATGTTTGCACTGTGCTCTCATTTGCGCTTCACGTTCCTCTATTCTTATAACGTTCGTGCCTTCGTGGTAAGTTTGTGAGCTCTTTTTCTTCTTCACCAATGTATTTTTCGTTCAAACAGCGTTATTGATATTGTTCATATTGTTGCATTGCCTTCATTCATATTGTTGCATTGCCTTCGTAGGTTCCTCTTTGGTTTCTTGTGTGCTCTGTCGCTGCTTCTGCGTCCACCGCCTCGTCCATTTCCGCTGCCACTTGCGCTTATGGGTGGCAAAACGGGGCGGGCCGGCCTGCAGCCCGCACCAAAAAACGCGGGGCGGGTTCCCTTTTCTGACTCGCCTACCCACTTAAGCCCGCCCCACATAACCCGCGGCCCGTGCGGGCTTACGACGGGGCGGGGCGAGCTGACCCGTCAACCCGCTTATGTGAAAACTGATGTGTGTTGTGCATGTGTTGCTCTACTGGTGCGCTTTTTTTTCTCCCAAATTCATTCACACACATTCATTTTGAAACCCTAAAAAATACAAACAGCAAGCATCTGCAACCGCGTCGTGCTCTCTTCCTCCACGAACACCACCGTTTGTTTTCGTCGTCCTCCACCGCCAGTCGCTGTCATTCTTCCTCCACAAACACCATCGTCTGTTTCCGCCGTCCTCCACCGCCAGTCGCTGCCATTCTTCCTCCACAAACACCATCATCAGTTATCGTCGTCCTCCACCGCCAACACCAATCTACGACCGTCGCCCTTCACAACCGTCTTCCTCCAGGTTCTATCTCTTCCTCCTTAACCTTCCACCATCTGCAACCGCCATTTTTACTCATGAGGATTTTTTTTTTCCATTACTTTTTTCTGCAGTTTTAGGATTTTAGTCATTCAAGATTTGTGGAGCAACAACTTGTTTGTATTTGTTATAGTATTGGCTTTGTAGGTGACAACTTTCTGCTTTGGGGTAATTTTTAAATTTTAAATCATGCTGGTTATGTTGCATTTATCTCTTTGTATCTATGGTTATATTTAGATAGGTTCTTATGTTTATGCTATTAATTAATCAGGATCTTAATTTTGAAAATGGAATGGCTGAAGAAGAGGATATTAATATTCCCGAATGTGAAAATGAAATTGAGAAAGATGATTTTGAAAACCAATCTGAAACTGTTGAAGGTGACAAAAAGAAAAGGGATAAGATTACCACCTCTGATTGTTGGAAGTACTTTACTAAGATTGGGGTGGATAAAGATGGAAAAGAAAGGGCAAGGTGCAATAGTTGCAAAAGAATATATCTAACTGGTGGAAGAAAATATGGCACTTCTCATTTAAATCGTCATATTATGAAATGTGATAAAAGAAAAACTGAAGATGTGGGTCAAATGATTTTAGATATGCAGGGAAAGTTGAAAGGAAAAAAGATAGATCAAGTTGTACATTGTGAATTGTTGTCTAATCTAATTATTCGACATAATTTGCCTTATAAATTTGTTGAGTATCCCGAACTTAGGACTTGGATAAGCTACTTGTGTCCTGATGCAATTATGATTTCTAGGAACACTATTAAGGCTGATGTTGGGAGAATGTATATCAAAGAAAAGACAGTGCTTAAGGAATTGCTTGTTTCTATTCCTAGTAGGATATGCTTAACTTCTGATTTGTGGACATCTATTAATACTGAAGGTTTCATATCATTGACTGCTCATTTTGTTGACCTAAATTGGAAGTTAAATACCAAGCTATTCAAATTTTGTCATATGCCGCCCCCCATACAGGTTTTGAGTTGTCTAAGAAAATTTATGAATTTTTACAAGATTGGGGATTAGAGAAAAAAATATTTTCTATCACTTTGGATAATGCTTCTACTAATGATGTTCTCCAAAATACTCTAAGAAGCCAACTTCTTTTACAAAACGGTTTGATATGTGGTGGTGAATTCTTTCATGTTCGTTGTTGTGCACATATATTAAATTTAATTGTTCAAGAAGGACTAAAGGTGCTTGGTGAAGCTTTGAACCAAATTAGAAATAGCATCAAATATGTGAGGGGTTCAGAGAGTAGAATGGTGAAATTCAAACAATGCCTGGAAAAGTTTAGTGATATTGATGCATTATGTGGTTTGTGTCTTGATGTCCCTACAAGGTGGAACTCAACTTACTTGGTGGTACAAAGTGCTCTTAAATATCAACGTGTTTTTGGAAGGTTGCACTTGGTTGATGAATCTTATAAATATTGCCCTTCAGAGGAAGATTGGGATAGAGCAGAAAAAATTTGTAAGTTCTTGTTACCCTTTTATGATATCACTACCTTGATTTCTGCTACAAGTTATCCAACTTCCAACTTATATTTTTATTAGTTTGGAAAATACAAAGGTTGTTGATAGAAAATGTGAAAGATGAAGATGCACTATTTAAGAATATGGTTGAATTGATTTTAGTCAAATTTCAAAAATATTGGGATGAATATAGTGTTGTACTTGCATTTGGTGCAATTTTATACCCAAGGATGAAGTTAGAAACATTGAGTTTTTGCTTTAAAAAATTGATTCATTGACTTGGGAGTTGAAATTGGAAAACATCAAGCAAAATTATACAAACTTTTTGCCTAATATTCTAGCAAAGGTTTGAGAGCAACAACATCAAATACTCTAAAACGTAAGCAAGGACAATCTTCATCCCCATCTACTTCTAAACCAAGTCTTTTTTATGTAAGTTGCTTACTTGAATGTACTTCAGTTCATTTTTTAGTTTTTGTTGTACTTGCCCCATGTTACTAACTTATTACATCTATAATTGGAATTAAAAATGTGCAAGCTTCAAGTAGCTAATCAAAGTGGAAAAACACAACTTGACACTTATTTGAATGAGCCAACTTTGGATTTTGATTTTTTGAAGCATATGATAGTCAACGTTTTTCGGATCTTGCTTTAATGGCTAGAGATTTGTTGAGAATTCCTATAACCGCAGTTGCATCAGAATCTGCATTTAGCATTGGTTCTCGAATTCTTAACAAGTATAGGAATTCTCTTTTGCCTGAAAATGTGGAAGCAATTATTTGTATTTCTAGTTGGAAGCATGGATTTTCTGAAGGTAATTTATTTATTTTAACCAATTCTATTGTTATTGTATTATTTTTGGAAGCATGGATTTTTTAAGGGTAAATTCATTTTTCATTGTCATTGTTCAAATGTATGCAGATGATGGAAAAGATTATAATTATCAAAAAGTAGAAGATGAAAGCTCTTCTAAGGTTTTATCTAATGTTCTTGAAGTGGAAGAAGATGACAAAATAGCAACTGCATAACAAGTGTTTGATGTCATAACTGCTCTTGATTGTTAATTGTTGTTTATTTATTCTGTGTTGTTTTTGAATTCATCAAATCTCTTGTAACTATTGATGATGTGTATTTGTTTGTCATACTTTCTAGTACACCGCAGGTTTGATTAATTCATAATTTCATATTACATCTATATATAATATTTTATTTGTAAAAGTTATGCGGGCCAGCCCGCACGTAGGGCGGGTCACGAAAACTGGCCCGCATTATTTTTGCGGGGCGGGCCAAAGCGGGGCGGGGCAGCCCGCTTTGCCACCCCTACTCGCGCTGCCGCCGCCGTGCCTATCTTGACGATGTTGCCTTCACACACTAGGTTGGTCTTGTTTTGTATTTTTTGAATTTCTTTTATGTATTATAATTTGTATTTTTGAAAATTTATATTATTTAGTGTTTATTTTAATTTATATTATGTTAGTTGTTAGTTTAGAATAGAATTATCATGTTTGTATTAAGTCTGAGGTTGTTTGATGTGAGTTGGTTTTAGGTTGATTCATTAGGTGAAACTTTTAGAATTAGGATCGGTAATTCTTAAGCAATTAAGGTGAGAAGTCTAAGGAAAATTTCCACTGGACATTAACTTAACAAGTGTTAAATAGATGTGAAGGTTCATTTCCAAAGACCAAAGGAAAAACACAATTATAGGTGATTATGAATGACAAAATAAGGTTGGGAAACAAGAACAATAAACAAGATCAATGAACCAAATAGAAACACAATTAAAGACAATTGAACCGATTAGAATTATCAAAGAAAGCATATGAATCGATTAAAATCTAGAACACAAGAACAAGACATTTATCAATTGAAATGGAATGGAAATGGAATTGGATGATTAAAGATAGTAAAGATTATGTGTTTGAAGCTTGGGAAGAAGGTTCACGCCACTTGGATGGTGAATAGGCTTCAGGATAAGGGATGTTGCCGCCACTTGAGAGCTCCCAAACACTCACAAGATAACACTAGGCTAGGAGAAACAATTCTCAATATTCTCACAATGTAATTTTACATAAGCCAAGCACCTCTATTTATAGTGTGAGAGGGCCGAATTTAAGGTGGGAAAAATCAAATGAGAACCATTTGAAAATGGTGCCTAAAACAAGTCACATGGAAGGTGTGACTTGTTGCCTTTCTTCTCATAAGCCCTAAACTTCTATCCACACCTCCCTTTTATGTTCTCTTTAAATCTTCTCTAAAGAAATTACAAAAAGTGACATCAATTGATGCTCATCTTCTAATGCTTGTGCCATGCTCCTAGTAATCCTCTGAGGCATGGTAGATGATGAGATCATGGGTTGGGCTTGGGCCTCAGATTGGGCTTGGGCTCTGTACCGACCAGGTCATCGGGTATGATGACGTGTCTAGCACGTGACTATGTGGGGCGTGCTCAGCAGAACACGTGGACAAGAGAAAGATGAATAGTTCAGAAGTGAGCATAGTCGCTGATTCGTGGAACTAGCGTTCTATAGTGAACATGGTCGGTTGTCGCCGGGTTTGTGTGTCATCGACGTAGTAGGTAATGGAAGATCAGGTGGTCTGACATCGCCACAAGGAGCACATCGCCGAATCTCCCAGTAAGCTTAGTTGAAGCTGCTGGAGGCTCAGAAGAGTAAGTTCAAGTGTATAAGTTCAGTAAGATGATTGTTGCGCAGGCATGGGGCGTGAAGGTCGTGTGGGTGAAGGGAACAACTTGCCCATCAGCGACAGGATTCCTATAGTGGACATTTGTTGGTGGCAAGGTTTCCTCAGCTAGAACATGCATGGCGTAGCAATAAGGAGGGTGCCACTTGCGAAAAGCGATGTCACAGAGATGGTGCACTTTGTTGCATCCGATACTCGCCTAGTCAGGTGGTGTTCCAGAGTGTATTACGTGCTAGATTACTCCTTGAATAGGAGACTTAGCCGCGCGACTGATTACTACACAGAAATAACGCTCAAGTTACCCCAGCCCAGATGACGACACGTGTAGGGTTGGATGCTACCTGTTACCCCAACCCAGATGATGACACGTGTAGGGTTGGATGTAATATAGAAATGACGCTCGAGTTACCCTAGCTCAGATGATGACACGTGTAGGGCTGGGTACTACCTGCTACCCCAGCCCAGATGGTGACACGTGCAGGGTTGGATGCGAGCCACGCGTCCAAAGCGTAACTGCCTGGAGAGAGAAAAAACCTAGCTATAAAGGTAAACTTAACAAAATTTGCAGAGGTACGTTTTCATTACGGCTCATTGTTTTGGGTTGAGTGCACTTTAGTACGGTTCTGCAGAGTATAGTTTTCTCTCAGTTTTTGGGTGTTCTTGTCACTGACTTGAGCGTCGAAGCGCCATCGGCCGCAGAGGCGCCACCTTGTGTTTTTCAGGTTCTCAGAGAGGCTATCTGTGGTGTGGACTTGAAGGGCACGTGGTGTCAAGCTGGTGAGGAAGATCGTGACGAGGCAACGCTCTTGCACTAGGTCAACCGGCAGGATCATGCTTGTTGGGCTTGGGCCTCAGGTGCCCTCTCTCCTTGGTCTTCATCAGTGTTCCACCCTCAGCAATTGATACGTGTTGATATTGAGTCAGGGGGTGTTCACCCTCGGCAAACGCGTTAGATATAACACTGATTAAAAGTCACCTGAATGACTATTTCAGAATAGAATGGATTGAAATTGGATTAATTCTCTTAACATAAGTGATGAGCGCGAAAGAGGAGTAGACGAATTTATACAATTTGCACAACGTAACGCGATTAATAGTTGGACCGACCAGGTAGTCGGGAGTGATGACGTGGCAGCAAGCGATAATATAGGCGTGTTGAGCGGAACACCTGTCTGACAGAAGGGAAGTACATCGGGAAGTCTGTGTAGTCGCCAATCGTTAAGTTGGCGTGCTCCGATCTCTAGCATATCTAACCGGCGGCGACCAGGCTTGTGTCATAGTCGCCGTATGCGAGCTTAGGCGACCAACTGGTCAGAGACCGCCGAGAGGGGGACATCGCCGAAAGATCAGGAAGGCTTGTTCAGGGTCTTCAGAGGGTACGAGTACGAAGGATGAAGTTATCAGATGATCATTCCCTAGCCAGAGGTTGAGGCAAGGGAACAACTTACCAGAACGTACACAATGAGCAAGTAAAGCAGATCATGATAGCGACAGGCGAGACCACAGAGAAGGTGTGCATGGTGACACCCCGTGCTCGCCACTAGAAGAGATCGCGCTCCAAGGCAGCTATCCACCGAGTTACTCCTTGCATGGGTAACTTAGTCGAACAGCCTGAAGAGTAGAAGTGACGCTCAAGTAGAGGACGCTCCAGATGGTGACACGTGTACAGCTGGATGCGAGCCACGTGTCCGGAGGTGTAACCGTCAGGAGAGAGAAAATGCACAGGTATATAAGGAACTCTTAACAGATTCTGAGGTACGCGCGTTTAGAACACTTCTTTACGCTTTGAGAACACTTGAGTACGCTGAGAGAGATTTTGCACGGTTCCTTGAGTTTTAGCTTTTCTTTCTTAGAGTTTTGGTGATTCCGTCACTGACTTGAGCGTCGGAGCGAGATCGGCCGCAGCGGCGCCACTCTGTCTTTTTCAGGTTCTTGAGGAGAATCGAGGTGTGAAGGACGGAAGCTAGCGTGGTGCAAAGCTGATCCAGAGGGAGATACCTTTGACGTGGCAAAACTCTCTCGTTCGAGTCAACCGGCAGGATCATCAGGCGCCCACCGTGGGGCCGTGTAAAACCTGTTCCCATCCACAGCGTGAGTTCTTGAGGTTTCTGAGATTTTTGTGTGGTTGTGTGCTGGTGCAACCATTTTCGGCGTTTTCCACCGATTGTTCGAGTGTTCATTCGGCGTTTCGGCGTTTTTACCGTTCGTTCGAGGTTTTGATCGGTAGTTTGACGTTCTTTACCACTCGTTTGAGCTTTTGTTCGGTGGATTGAGGTTTTTCACCGTTTGCTTGAGTTTTGTTCGGTGAATTGAAGTTTTTCCCTGTTCGTTTGAGTTCTTGTTCAGAGAGTCGAAGTTTTTCGTTGTTAGCACGAGTTTCAATCGGTAAATCGAAGTCTTTACCGTTCGTTCGTGTTTTTGACCGGTGAACCGGGAGTTTTGGTGGAGAAGCAGTAGGTTCGTGCTGAGATCGCAAGTTTCTGTGAAGGTTTTGCATCCGAATCGTTCGGCGTGCTGTTGTGGTTGCGTTCTTGGAGCACAGATGGTCCGCTCGCCCGCTAAAGACGAGGAGATGTTGGTATACGCCTTCAAAAAGGGCGTGCTGCTGGGACCTTTCTGTGAGGCACTAATTAGGGCACACCCCGCCACATTTGCTGAAGTTAGACGACTTGCGGTGGCCCACATCGCCGACGAGAGTGAGGTCGCCGAGAAGAGAGGGAGCGTGGCCCCTGCTAGGCCACGAGCCCATACTAGAATCCAGCCGCAGAGGGTGCTGGAGACGATGGCGGCCAAGAAGGATCAAAGGACTCGCCATCCTTATGATCCAAGGAAGAACAAGGGCGCCCCAGGGAGTACAATCGCCCACCAAAGTACAAGTTTGTCATGGGGTTGGCGGATCTGAGCGCTATTCCCAACATAGCAGCCAAGCTTAAGGCGCCTGAGAAAGTGGGCGACAAGGTGTTGGGACCAAAACGAAACGCCTGGTGTGAGTTCCACCAGAGTTTTGGTCACACCGTTGATTCGTGTTTGGCCCTGGGATACTAGCTCGACGACCTGGTCAAGAGCGGTTTTTTGAATGATTACTTGCTGCACAAGAGGACGGGAGGTGCGTCGAGCTCCCAGTCGGCGAGTGGTGAGGCTCAGCAGCATGAGATGCCCACACATGGTGAGATCCACACCATCGCTGGAGGTTTCTCGGGTGGTGGATGCACTGCATCACAGAGGAAGAAATACGCAAGGTCTGTGATGACGGTGGATATGTTCGAGGATCACTCGCCAGATGTGGACATCACGTTCACAAAGGAAGATCTTAGGGACGTTGTGCCTCACGACAACGATCCCATAGTCATCTCGCTCGTCACGGCGGGAAGGAAAGTCCACCGGGTACTGGTGGACCAAGGAAGCTCGGCAGATGTAATGTTCTGGCCGACTTTCACGCAGTTGCAACTACCCCTTGACCAGCTAAGGCCCTATGGAGGGTGCTTGTATGGGTTCGCTGGCGACCAGGTGGAGGTCAGGGGGTACATCGAGCTGAGAACAACGTTCACGAATGAGGTGGCCTCGAGGACGGAGAAAATCAAGTATCTCGTTGTGAATGCCCCCTCAGCATATAACATTCTGTTGGGGAGACCAACCCTCAACATAATAGGAGTTGTGCCCTCAACCAGGCACATGAAGGTTAAGTTGCCATCAATGGAGGGGTGGTGATCACCATCAGATCTGACCAGAAGGAGGCGAAGAAGTGCTATGAAAATAGCCTCAAGAATAAAAGGTCAGTAAGTTACATCACCACGACGCCGCCTCCCGATGTGAAGCCCAGGCCAACAGAATGGCGAGTTGTTGATGCGGCGATGGAAGTGGCCGCCGGAGGCGATGTCACCATGGTGGATGCTGAGCCGGAGGGAGAGAGCGTCGGACGGGAAGAAGAGGCGAGGAATCGCCCTGAGGAAGCGAGGGAATCGGGAATCGCCAGGGCGGTGATCGCCAGGGAAACTAGGCCTAAACCCGTCGAGGAGTGGCTCGAGAGGGAGATCGGGGGCAAGGTCTTCAAGCTGGGAAGATCTTTGGAGGGTGAGCTCCAAGACCAGATCGCCAAGGTGATAGAACGGCATCTGGACGCTTTTTCATGGTCTGCTTCAGACATGCCGGGAATTGACCCCGACTTCTTGTGTCACCATTTGGCAATGGACACCCAAGTTAGACCAGTGCGATTAGGGATGAAACGCATAAGCTCCTCGCCGCAGGCCATATCAGGGAGGTCCAGTACCCTGAGTGGTTGGCTAATGTCGTACTGGTGAAGAAGAGCAACGGGAAGTGGCGCATGTGCGTCGACTTCACAGACCTAAACAAGGCTTGTCCAAAGGATTCATACCCTTTGCCAAGCATAGATGCCCTGGTCGACAGTGCAGCAGGGTGCAAGTTGCTGAGTTTTCTGGACGCCTTCTCGGGGTATAATCAGATAAAGATGCATCCTATGGAAGAAGAAAAAACTGCCTTCATGACTGAGAGGTCGTGCTACTGTTACAAGGTGATGCCCTTTGGGCTGAAGAATGCGGGGACCACGTACCAAAGATTGATGGATAAGGTACTTGCACCAATGCTGGGAAGGAATGTGCAAGCATACGTAGATGATATGGTCGTGACCTCGTTGGAGAAGAGCAAGCACGTCTCGGATCTGGAGGAGTTGTTCACCACGATTGCCATGTTCAGATTAAAGCTAAACCCCGAGAAGTGCATTTTTGGCGTGGAGGCAGGGAAATTCTTGGGTTTCCTCTTAACTGAAAGAGGAATAGAGGCAAATCCTGATAAGTGCGCTGCCATCTTGGCGATGAGGAGCCCGGCTACCGTGAAGGAGGTGCAGCAACTTACAGGTCGGATGGCCGCCCTGTCTCGTTTCGAATCAGCTAGCGGAGAGAAGGGCCACCCGTACTTCCAATGTTTGAGGCGAAACAACAAGTTTGTCTGGTCGAAGGAGTGTGAAGAAGCCTTTGTGAAGCTTAAAGAGTACCTGGCGAGCCCGCCGGTTTTGTGCAAACCCTTAGTAGGAACCCCTCTCAGGTTGTATTTTGCTGTGACTGAGAGGGCGGTGAGTGCGGTGCTCGCCCAAGATCAAGACCAGGCTCAGAAGCCTATTTATTTCGTCAGTAAAGTATTGCAAGGCCCGAAGGTAAGGTATCAGGCCTTGGAGAAAGCTGCACTGGCTGTAGTATTTTCGGCGAGGAGGCTGCGCCACTATTTTCACAGCTTTACAGTGCTGGTGATGACCGACTTGCCCATCCAAAAAGTCTTGAAGAAGCCTGATGTGGCTTGGAGAATGGTAAAGTGGGCGGTGGAGCTGTCGGAGTTCGACATCAAATATGAGCCCCGAGGACCGATCAAGGGGCAGATTTTCGCTGATTTTGTGGTCGAGCTATCGTTAGAAGCAGCACGAGTTGAAGGGGACGATTTTTGGTGGGTACTTTTGGTGGACGGATCGTCTAACCAGCAGGGTAGCGGTGCTGGAGTCATTCTGGAAGTACCCAACGGCGTGCTGATAGAACAGTCCCTGAGGTTTGCCTTCAAAGCCAGCAACAATCAAGTAGAGTATGAGGCGCTGATCGTCGGGATCTTGTTGGCTAAGGAGATGGGGGCTAGGGTACTGATGGCCAAGAATGACTCATTATTAGTCACGGGACAAGTAAGAGGCGAGTTCCAGGCCAAGGATCCACAAGAACCCTCCGTGCAGGTTATTACTAGCCAACGATGAGGGAGGACTGCAAGAAGTATGCACAGTGTTGCAAGCAATGCCAGTAGCACGCCGATTGGCACAAGGCGCCTCCAGAAGAGTTAAAGTCAATTTACAGCCCTTGGCTGTTTCATACTTGGGGAATTGACATTCTGGGACCTTTCCCATTGGCGGTCAGGCAGATGAAGTACTTGGTGGTGGCGATTGAATACTTCACCAAGTGGATTGAAGCGGAACCAGTAGCTCATATCACCGCACACAAGATCGAGAGTTTTGTACGGAAGAACATCGTGTGCCGGTTTGGTGTGCCTAAGCGCCTGGTGTCAGACAATGGGACTGAGTTTGCAAGTGACCTACTGAAGAAGTTGTTCGAAGAGGTGGGAATACAGCAGGTGTTTGCATGTGTCGAGCACCCACAGACAAATCGCCAAGTAGAGTCTACCAATCGGGTGTTGCTGAGAGGTTTGAAGAGAAGGCTAGAGAAAGCTAAGGGATCGTGGGCTGAAGAGGTACCCCGCATAGTTTGGGCATACCATACCACCGAACAGTCAGGAACCCACGAGACCCCGTTTAGCTTGGTCTATGGATGTGATGCAATGATTCCAGTCGAAATCCAGGAGAGCTCGCCGAGATTCCAGAACTTTGTGGCAGAAGACTCGAACGAAGAAAGAAGGTTGAATCTGGATTTACTGGATGAGGTCAGGGAGGAGGCAAGGGTAAAGGCTGAGGCAGTGAAAAGGAGGATTGAGCGAAGGTATAACTCGAAGGTGATGCCAAGGCAGTTTAGAGAGGGCGACCTGGTGATGAGGAAGGCCCACCAGTACGAGATGGAAAACAAGTTATCGCCTAAGTGGACAGGACCGTTCAGAATAACCGAGGCGCTCGGGAACGGCGCCTACCGCTTAGAGACGTTAGAAGGAGGGGCGATTCCTCGCACCTGGAATGCCACACACCTCAAGTTATATTACAGTTAAAGCTTTGTAAGTAAAAACGAACATGAAGAGATTTTCAAGCTTTCTGTTAAAACAGTTTGAAGGGGGCACTCTTTTTTCCCTAAAGAGGGTTTTTAATAAGGCCACCCAATAAAGAAGAGTTTTCAAAGTTTAAAGCTTCTAAGATTGCATGCTTGTTGTTTCGAAAGTTTTAGAAAAAAGACCTTATCACTTGTACCGACCAGGTCATCAGGCGTGATGACGTGTCTTGCACGTGCTCGAGTGGGGCGTGCTCAATGGAATGCATAGGCTAGAAAAGATGAATGGCTCGGAAGTAGGCATAGTCGCCGATCGGTGGATTGGAGCACGTCGCCTCGGAAGTAGGCATAGTCGCCGATCGGTGGGTTGGTGTTCTCCAATCTCTAGTGTGTGTAACCGACGGTCACCAGAGTTGCGTCGCAGTCGCCATATGAGAATGCTAGGAGATCGGGTGGTTTACACACCGCCACAAGGAGCACGTCGCCCGGGTCTCCCAGCGACTTAGTTCAGGCTGTCGAAGGCTCAGAAGGGTAATTCCAAGCGTGTAAGTTCAGTAAGACGATGGTGGCACCAGCTTGGGGCATGAAAGTCGAGTGGGTTGGGGGAAACACCTTGCTCATCAGCGACAGGATTCCCAGAGTGGACATTTGTTGGTGGCAAGGTTTCCCCAGCTAGAACATGCATGGCGTAGCAGTAAGGAGGGTGCCATTCGCGATGAGCGATATCACAGAGATGATGCACTTTGTTGCAACCGATACTCGCCTTGCGGGTGGTGTTTCACAGAGCATTACGTGCTGGGTTGCTCCTTGAGTTGAGGACTTAGCTGTGCGGCTGGTTACTACACAAAGAATGACGTTTGAGTTGCCCCAGTCCAGATGATGACACGTGTAGGGCTGGGCGCTACCTGCTGTCCCAGCCCAGATGGCGACACGTGCAGGGCTGGACCCGAGCCACGCGTCCAAAAGCATAACGGCCTGAAGAGAGAAGAAACCCAGCTATAAAGGTAAACTTAACAGAATCTGCAGAGGTACGTTTTTCATTACGGCTGATACTACTAGGGTTGTGTGCCTACAGTACGGTCCTACAGAGCATATTCTCTCTTAGTTTTTGGGTGTTCTTGCCACTGACTTGAGTGTCGGAGCGCCACCGGCCGCAGAGGCACCACTATGTGTTTTTCAGGTTCTCAGAGAGGTTATCTGTGGAGTGGACTTGCAGGGCACGTGGTGTCAAGCTGGTGAGGAAGATCGTGACGAGGCAACGCTCTTGCGCTGAGTCAACCGGCAGGATCATCTGGCGCCCACCGTGGAGCCGTATAAAAGGTGATTCCCAACCATAGTTTGTGTTGGTGGTGCTTCGAGTGTTTTCTGTTCGACTGCTCGCTGTCGCAGTCGACTCCTGGAGTTTTCACCGTTTGTTTGGAGTTCTTTGAGCTGCTGAGTTTGCTGAGGAAGGATGAGGACAACGCGCTCCAGTTCAGTTGCGCCATCAACAGACGAAGATGCTGTGTCCATGACGCAAGTGATGGACATGATGAGGACGCTGCAGGAGAACGTGGCTGCATCGCGTTCTGAGCAGGAAAGGATGCACGAGGCTCTGGTGGCCTCGCAAGCAAGGAACGAAGAGCTGGAGGAGCGTGCGGCAGGGGACAGATCTGCAACCCCATCCCCACCACACAGCTTTCCTATGCCATTTTCTCAAGTTATCATGGACTCGGTAGTCCGGCTAACACTATGGCAGTGAAAGCGTCTTTCACTGGGGTGGAGGACCCTGAAGCCCATCTCACGGCGTTTCATACTCAGATGATGCTCTCGGGGGGCTCAGACGCGGTGTATTGTAAGGTGTTCATGAGCACTTTGAGCGGAACGGCGTTGGACTGGTTCGTCAGTATACCCACTGGCCACATTACCACGTTCCAACAGTTTTCCAAGATGTTTGTCGAGCAGTACATAGTGAACAAGGCGCCACCTTTTGTGTCTTACGACTTGTTTGATATAAGGCAGTACCAAGGGGAGTCCTTGAAGGATTTCCTGAACAGATTCGGAGCTCGGATACTCCGTTTGCTAGGAAAGGACGAAGAGATGTTCGTGCACGCCTTCAAAAAGGGCGTGTTGCCTGGGCTTTTTAGTGAGTCGCTCATCAGGAGCCACCCCGCCACATTCGCCGAAATCCGGCGACGTGTTGTGGCTCACATCGCCGCCGAGAGCGAGGTCACCGAGAAGAGAGGAAATGTGGCCCCAACTAAACCGCGCGCCCAAGCAAGGGTATAACCTCAGAGGGTAATGGAGGCGGCGGCGGGAAAGAGGGATCAAAGGACGCGTCATCCTGACGACCCTAAGAAAAATAAGAGCAAGGGACTAGGGCGCCCCAGGGAGAGTAATCGCCCCCCGAGGTATGAGTTTGGGATGGGTCTGGCTGATTTGATCGCCATCCCAAACATAGCTGCCAGGCTCAAAGTGCCTGAGAAAACGGCGGAGAAGATTTTGGGGCCAAAGCCAGACGCATGGTGCGAGTTCCACAAGAGTTTTGGCCACTCTATCAACTCGTGTTTGGCTCTGGGACACCAGCTCGCCGAGCTGGTCAAATGTGGTTTCCTGAAGGATTACTTGCTAGAGAAGCAAGCGGACCAAGCATCAGGGTCTCAACCGGCGAGCAGCGGAGGGCAACAGCACGAGGTGCCTATTCACGGCGAGATCCACACCATAGCTGGCAGATTCTCCGGCGGGGGGTGCACAGCGTCGCAACGAAAGAGGTACGCAAGGTCGATAATGTCAGTGGAAGTCTTTGAGGATCACTCGCCCGACGTGGACATCACGTTCACCAAGGGGTACCTCAGGGACGTGGTGCCTCACGACAACGACCCTATTGTGATCTCGCTTGTCACGGCGGGAAGGACCGTCCACCGGGTGCTGGTCGACCAAGGAAGCTCAGCAGATGTGATGTTTTGGCCAACCTTTGAGAAGTTACAACTGTCCCCTGATCAGCTAAGACCATATGGGGGCTGCTTGTACGGTTTCGCCGGCGACCAAGTGGAGGTGAGAGGGTATATCGAGCTGAGGACGACCTTCACCGACGGCTTGGCCTCACGAACAGAGAAGATCAGGTATCTTGTTGTAAACGCCCCGTCAGCGTACAACATACTGCTGGGGAGGCCAATGCTCAACAGAACAGGAGCTGTGCCTTCGACGAGGCACATGAAGGTCAAGCTGCCATCTATGGAGGGTATGATCATCACTATTTGCTCTGACCAGAAGGAGGCGAAGAAGTGTTACGAAAACAGCCTCAAGAACAAGAGGTCTGTGTGCCACGTAACCACAACGCCTCCCCCTGGCGTGGAGCCGGAGCGCGAACCCTGGCGAGTTTCGGATGCGGCGTTAGAGGTGGTCGCCGAGGGCGATGTGCCGATGGGGAATGTAGAGGCGAGGTCGGAGAGAAACTGCTCGGAGACCGCCAGAGAAACCGGTATCGCAAGGGCGCTGATCGCCAGCGAGAGGAAACCTCAGCCAGTAGAGGAATGGCTCGAGAAGGAGATCAGCGGTAAGGTGTTTAAGTTAGGAAGAACCCTGGATAGCAAGACGCAAGACCAGATCGCCGAGGTAATAAGTAGACACTTGGATGGGTTTGCGTGGGCTGCTTCAGATATGCCGGGGATCGACCCCGATTTCTTGTGCCATCGTTTGGCAATGGACCCCCAAGTCAGGCCCATCCGCCAAAGAAAAAGAAAATTCAATGAGGAGAAGAGACAGGCGATCAAAGAAGAGACGCGGAAACTACTTGCAGCGGGCCACATCAGGGAAATCCAATATCCAGAATGGCTCGCTAACGTTGTCCTGGTCAAGAAGAGCAGCGGAAAATGGTGGATGTGCGTTGACTTTACAGACTTAAACAAGGCCTGCCCGAAGGACTCTTACCCTTTGCCAAGCATTGACGCCCTAGTAGACAGTGCATCAGGGTGCAAGCTGCTCAGTTTTGTGGATGCCTTCTCGGGGTACAACCAAATCAAAATGCACCCCATGGACGAAGAGAAGACCGCCTTCATGACGGAAAGGTCATGTTATTGCTACAAGGTAATGCCCTTCGGGTTGAAGAATGCAGGGGCCACATACCAAAGGCTGATGGACAAGGTGCTCGCGCCCATGCTCGGAAGGAATGTGCAGGCATACGTCGACGACATGGTCATGACGTCCCTGGAGAAAGACAAGCACGTCACAGACTTGGAAGAGTTGTTCATCACAATAGCCAGGTACAAGCTAAAACTGAATCCTGAAAAGTGCGTTTTTGGTGTAGAAGCAGGGAAATTTCTGGGGTTTCTTTTGTCAGAGAGGGGAATTGAGGCTATCCCCGAGAAGTGCGCCGCCATTTTGGCAATGAGGAGCCCCGCCAATGTGAAGGAGGTGCAGCAACTCACGGGGCGGATGGCCGCCCTGTCTCGGTTCGTATCGGCAAGCGGAGAGAAGGGCCACCCATACTTCCAATGTTTGAAGAGGAACAACAGATTTGTTTGGACAAAGGAGTGTGAGGAGGCCTTCGTAAAGCTCAAGGAATATTTGGCGAGCCCTCCAGTTCTGTGCAAGCCCCAAGACATAACACCCCTCAGGCTGTACTTTGCCACAACTGAGAGGGCGATCAACGCAGTGCTAGTGCAGGATCAGGACCAGATCCAAAGGCCTATATATTTCGTTAGCAAAGTGCTGCAAGGCCCGGAGGTGAGGTACCAGGCCCTAGAAAAGGCAGCATTGGCGGTTGTATTCTCGGCGAGGAGATTGCGCCATTTCTTCCAGAGCTTCACGGTACTGGTGATGACTGATTTGCCAATCCAGAAGGTTTTGAAAAATCCCGATGTGGCTGGAAGGATGGTGAAGTGGGCGGTCGAGCTTTCGGAGTTCGACATCAAGTAAGAACCCCGGGGATCGATCAAAGGGCAAGTCTTCGCCGATTTCGTGGTCGAGTTGTCCTCCGAGGTGGCACAGAACGCCGAGGGTGACTTTCGCTGGGTACTCTCTGTTGATGGGTCGTCCAACCAGCTGGGCAGCGGGGCTGGGGTCATTTTGGAAGGGCCCAACGGAGTGTTGATAGAGCAATCATTGAGGTTCGCTTTCAAAGCAAGCAACAACCAAGCAGAGTATGAGGCTTTGATCGCTGGAATCCTGCTGGCTAAGGAAATGGGGGCGAGAGTGCTGATGTCCAAGAGCGACTCGCTGTTGGTCACAGAACAAGTAACTGGCGAGTTCCAAGCCAAGGACCCGCAGATGGCAGCCTACTTGGAGTACGTGCAAGAGCTAAGAAGATCTTTCGCTTCATTTGAAGTGGTGCACGTGCCAAGAGAACAGAATGCTCGAGCTGACTTGCTAGCCAAGCTCGCCAGTTCGGGCAAGGGGGGCAGGCAGAGGACTGTCATTCAAGAAACTTTGAAAGCGCCTCGAGCATTCGTGGCAGACCACCAAGTTCTCCACGTTTGTAGATCAATGTGAAGACCGGCGAGAAGTCATAGATCCTTAACGCTAAGGGCGCCGAGGGTCAGAGCGTGCCCAGCGGAAAGGGCAAGATCGATGCAGGTTTGCGCTGTCCACGAGCCAGACACGTGGATAACGCCTTACCAACGTTATTTAACGGATGGTGTGCTTCCAGTTGACTCAATTGAGGCCAGAAAAATAAAGAAGAGCTCCAGCAAGTTTACCCTTATTGACGGCGAGCTGTACAGGTTTTGATTCACACACCCTCTTCTTGTATGTATACACGGAGAGAAGTGCACGAGGATTATGGCTGAGCTCCATGAGGGAATTTGCGAGAGCCACATTGGAGGTCGATCGTTGGCGACAAGGACTATCCGTGCAGGCTATTACTGGCCCACGATGAGAGAAGATTGCAAGAGATACGCCCAGCGTTGCAAGCAATGCCAGCAGCTCGCCGATTGGCACAAGGCACCCCCAGAAGAGCTGAAGTCGATTTACAGCCCCTGGCCGTTTCATACTAGGGGAATTGACATTCTGAGACCCTTCCCATTGGCGATTAGGCAGATGAAGTATTTGGTAGAGGCGATTGAATACTTCACCAAGTGGATCGAAGCGGAGCCAGTGGCCCAGATCACCGCACACAAGATCGAAAGCTTTGTATGGAAGAACATAGTGTGCCGGTTTGGTGTGCCTAAACGCCTGGTGTCAGACAATGGGACTCAGTTTGCAAGTCACCTCTTGAAAAAGCTGTGCGAAGAGGTGGGAATACAACAGGTGTTTGCATCCGTCGAGCACCCACAGACGAATGGCCAAGTGGAGTCTGCCAATCGGGTGTTGCTGAGAGGTTTAAAGAGAAGATTAGAGAAAGTTAAGGGATCGTGGGTTGAAGAGGTACCCCGCATAGTTTGGGCATACCATACCACTGAGTAGTCAGGAACCCACGAGACCCCCTTTAGTTTGGTTTATGGATGTGATGCGATGATTCCAGTCGAAATCCAGGAAAGCTCGCCGAGATTCCAGAACTTTGTGGCGGAAAACTCGAACGAAGAAAGAAGAATGAATATGGATTTGCTGGATTAGGTCAGGGAGGAGGCGAGAGTGAAGGCCGAAGCAGTAAAGAGAAAAGTTGAGCGAAGGTACAACTCTAAGGTAATGTCAAGGCAGTTTAGAAGTGGCGATCTGGTGATAAGATGCAGAACAAGTTATCGCCTAAGTGGACGGGACCGTTCAGAATAACCGAGGTGCTCGGGAATGGCGCCTACCGCTTGGAGACGTTAGAAGGAGGGGCGATTCCTCGCACTTGGAACGCCACACATCTCAAGTTGTATTACAGTGAAAGCCTTGTAAGTAAAGACGAATGTGAAGAGATTTGAATAGTCTCTGTTAAAACAATTTCAAGGAGGCACTCTTTTTTCCCTAAGGAGGGTTTTTAATGAGGCCACCCAATAAAGAAGATGATGAGAGTCAAGTAAAGGAGGTTTTTATTAATGAAGGAAGAGGCAATTCACCATCACACTTCAAGTTCTTCCTTCTAGTCTTCTCAAAATTAAAAGAAGACATAAAATAAAGAGAGGCCCAAGCCCAAAGCCCAAGCCCAAGCCCAAGTCCATCCTATGAAGGGCAAGGCCAAGTTTTAAATAATAAAGAATATTGTTTGAAGGTGCTTAGAGGGAAACATTAGAAACGTCTATTGTTAAAGCATCTTTTAGTCTTTAGTTAGGAGTCTTAGGGGGGGTGTGTTAGTAGATAGGTGTAGGAGTAGAAAAGGAGGTGCCAAAGTGAAGGAAGTGTTGAAGATGGTTGCTGCCCCTTCAAGATTATGTTTGATGAAGACTTATATGTAGTGTTTGATGAAGACTTGTATGTACTTTCCATGTATTTGTGCTTTGCTTTAAGTGTGTCTTAGTTAGTGCTTAGAGGTTGTCTAAGAGTAGCTTTTTGCTGGGTAACTCACCTCATAATCACTGGCCATGTGATAAGAACAAGCATAAGTTTTCTAAAACTGTTTTTCACATGTTTTACACAAAAACACGTTTTACTGCATAAAAATAAATCTGTTCTTTTCCAAATAAACAGATTCATTTTCTTCACTAATGTCTTGGCTAAAGTCTTGTAAAAATTGGATTTTGTGCATCAGGTATTTTGACTAAGTCTTCTTCTTTTCAAAACGACTGAGTTTCAAATAGTTAAACTTCCTCTGTTTTCGTTTTGAAAAATAAATCTGTTCATCTGTAAATGAATAGACTCTTTTTGCCTCTGGTGCCATGTCATGCTTAAACGTTTTTCAGTTTTATCTCAGCACCAGAATGGTTGACTAAGTCTCCTCACTTAACAGATTCTCTAACTGCTTTTGAAAATAAATCTGTTCATTTTATTTTCAATCTGTTCATTTTATAACAGCTTTAACTGTTTTTCAAAATTCTGTTATAAGCTGGTTGTCTATAAAATGCAAACTTGTTTCTGAGTTAAATAACGATTCAAACAGTTTATACATTTACGAAAAACAAGTTTTGACAGCAGAGAGTTAAGTGTTTTCAAGGATTAGCATTTGTTCTTCAAAGATTTCAAAAATCACAAAGTGCTTGTTCTTGGTTTGGTTCCAAAAGCTTGGTGTGAGGTGCAGCTACTGTTCTAGCAATCTTGCCTACTGGTTTAAGGCTGATCTTTGTTACCTTAATCAGGTGTAGTCGTTTCACTTCTTATTACTTGCAAAAGTTTGGTTGAATCCTCTTCTTGATAGGTGTTCTTGGAGAGTGGATGTGTGTGTATGAGTGCTGAAATAGGTTTTTTTCAGCAAGAGTACCTAAGTTCTTGTAGGTTTCAAGAACAGTGGGAAGTGTACTTGATTGTACTGTGTGTTAGTGAATTCCACCTGTTGTTGGTGAAGACTGGATGTAGCTCAGGTTGAGTGAACCAGTATAATTGCTTGTGTTCATTCTCTCTCTCTCTCTGCAATTTCGTTTCTGCATAATTGATAAAACAGCGAAGAAATAAATCTATTCAATTGAAAATAAATCTGTTCTTTCTGGGCACAGTGCATACTGTTCTTGATTTCTGAAAAAGCTGTTTTAATCTGATAAGAACATATAAAATCTGCTAAAAGCCACTGGAACAGATTGATCGTGATAGGTTGCTTAAGAAAACTGTCAACGTCATTAATTGAACCTTAAACAATTGCTTAAAATTAAAGCTTGCTGTTCTGTGATTAAGTGTTCTTAATTTCTGGAAAATTGCTTAACATCAAGAAGAACATTCATAGTCTGTTAAAAGCCACTGAAACAGCTTGTTTGCAAAGATCACTCAATTAATTAGCATGCTACTAATTGAACCTTAATCACTTGCTTGAAATTGAAGCTTGCAGTTTTGTGTTTCACTGTTTTTCAAATCTGATATTTGTGTGTGTGCTGCTGAAAATTTTCACTGCATGATCTTGTGATTAATCTTGCTGAATTAAAAGCTTTTCAAACAAAAACAGTGCTGAAATAAATCTGTTCATTTTTACATAAATCGATTTATTTTCTGTAAAACTGGATTAAACACTGTTTCTGCGAAGAAGTTTTAAAAGGTCAATTCACCCCCCCTCTTGAACTTTGGCACTATTAAACCCAACAATTGGTATCAAGAGCTAGGACTTGTATGTTAATCAAGTTTGTTTGTAATAATGTCTGAGTTCAATGTGCTTTTTGCTGAAGGTTCTGCTGTTAATAGACCACCTATGTTTAATGGAATGAATTATGCATTTTGGAAAGTTAGAATGAGAATTTTCATGGAATCCATTGATGCATTAATTTGGGAAGCTGTGGTCAATGGACCTTATGTGCCAATGCAGGTTGTCAAGGATGAACAAGTTGAAAAGCCAAGATCAGAATGGAATGAGACCGAAAGGAAGAAGGCTCAACATGATCTTGTGGCCAAGAACATCATAACCTCTGCATTGACCATGGATGAGTTCTTCAGGATATCTCAATGTAAGTCAGCTAAGGAGATGTGGGAAATCTTAGAAGTGACTCATGAAGGTACTGAAGATGTGAAAAGGTCAAGGAAACATGCACTTATCCAAGAATATGAGCTGTTCAGAATGCAACCCGAGGAGAGCATTGCTGATGTGCAGAAGAGATTCACCCACATTGTGAATCACCTCACTGGCTTGGGAAAAGAATTTGACAGAGAGGAGCTCAACACAAAGATATTGAAGTGCCTCGACAGAAGCTGGCAACCAAAGGTGACAGCTATCTCTGAAAGCCGTGATCTGTCAAAACTGGAAACTGCTGCATTGTTTGGAAAGCTGATGGAGCATGAGCTAGAGCTTAAAAGACTTAAAGAGCAGGAAACAACAGAGAGAAAACCCAAAGGGCTTGCACTGAAAGCAACTGAATTGGATGAGATCAAGGAAGAAAAAGAAGATGCAGAAGATGATGATACAATCAGCCTTCTTACAAAAAGATTCAGCAAATTCCTGAGGAAGAAAAGAAAAAACAGGAACCAGCAGAAAAGAAGGTATCCTAAACCCAATGATTCAAATTCTTCTAAATATACTTGCTTTGGATGTGGCAAAACAGGGCATATCAAAACAGATTGTCCAGACAATCAAACAAGGGACAAATCTGCCAGCAAGAAATTTGAAAGGAACAAAGGAAGAAGAGCCTACATCTCATGGGAGGAAAATGAAGTATCCTCAACTAGCAGCTCTTCAACAGAAGATGAGGAGAATAATTTGTGCTTCATGATGAAGGATGAGGAGTCAAGCTCTGAATCAGTAAGTAATTTTTCTGCTGATTCTGATAACTATGATGATTTGCTTGCTGCCTTCAAGGAAACACATGAGGAAGCCAATAGGCTAGCTGTAATATGCAATAAGCTGCAAAAGGTAAATAATGTGCTTGCACCTAAAGTAAAAACACTTGAGGAAGAATTGCATAAGGCCAAAACAGATTTGGTAAGCCTTGAACTGACTTGCTTGCATGCCTCTATTAAAAACTGTGAAAACTGCAAAAGATTGGAAAAACAAGTGGAATATTTGCTGAAAACTCTTTCCAATTTCACCAAGGGCAGAGAAAATCTTGAGTCTCTCCTTGGATCACAGAATGCTGTTTTCAATAAGAATGGACTTGGTTATACCCCTGGAAATACAACCAATGTCAAAAAGCTTTCAAGTTTTTTTGTTCCAGCAAAATCAGTTTTTCCAGCTTTTAACAGTGGCAAAAAGGCATCTCATGTAACCTGTTTTTACTGCATGAAATCTGGTCATACATCTAGGTCTTGCATTGCTAGAAGACATCTTGTGCCTAAGAACTTAGCTAAATGGCTACCAAAGAGAAGGTGTTAATCTGTGCTGGACCCTATACTGAAAAAGGGTACCATTTGTGAATTTTTTATTCTGTTTTGCAGATTGGGAGCAAGAAAAACCAGTGGTACTTGGACAGTGGCTGTTCCAAGCATATGACTGGAGATCTTACAAAGTTCACCAGCTTAAAGCTCAAAGCAGAAGGACATGTGACCTATGGTGATAATAACCGAGGGAGAATTTTGGGCAGAGGAACTGTTGGAACAGGGAATTCAACAACCATTGAGAATGTGTTGTATGTAGAAGGACTTAAGCATAGTCTTCTCAGCATAAGTCAGCTTTGTGACAAAGGATACAAAGTGAATTTTGAGTCAAGTGGCTGCACAATCTCAAGTAATTCATCTAGTAAGGCACTGTTTACTGGTAAGAGAGTGAATAACATTTACTTGTTGAATATCATGGAAACTAACTCTTCAAATGAGTGTTTGCTGTCCAGAAGTGATGAGTCTTGGTTGTGGCACAGGAGGTTAGCTCACATACACACAAATCACTTGAATAAATTGAAATCTAAAGATTTAGTTTCTGGTTTACCTAACATTAAATTTCAGGATAACAGGCTTTGTGATGCTTGTGTGAAAGGTAAACAAATAAAATCCTCTTTCAAGTTAAAGGATATTGTCTCTACAAAAAATCCATTGGATGTGTTACATATGGACTTATTTGGTCCATCTAGAGTTGCTAGCTTGGCTGGAAATTTGTATGCTTTAGTTGTTGTGGATGATTACTCTAGATTTACATGGACTTTATTTCTTGCACATAAACATGATGCTTATTCTGCTTTTAAGAGATTAGCAAAAATTCTGGAAAATGAAAATGGTTGCTGCATTAAATCAATTCGAAGTGATCATGGGGGAGAGTTTCAAAATGCTAAGTTTGAGAGGTTCTGTGAGAAGCATGGGATAGCTCATACCTTTTCAGCCCCTAGGACACCCCAACAAAATGGTGTAGTTGAAAGGAAAAATAGATCACTAGAGGAACTTGCTAGAACTATGTTAAATGAATCTAAGCTTCCTAAGTATTTTTGGGCTGATGCTGTCTATACTGCAGGTTATGTCTTAAATAGGACTTTAATAAGACCAATTCTTAAGAAAACCCCATATGAATTGTATAAGGGCAGAAAACCTAGTGTGAGTCACCTTAGAGTATTTGGGTGTAAATGCTTTGTATTGAATAATGGCAAAGAAAATCTTGGTAAGTTTGATGCTAAATCGGATGAAGGTGTGCACATTGGTTATGCTTTGAATGGTCATGCATATAGAGTCTTCAATAAAAGGCTGCTTATAGTAGAAGAATCAATGCATGTTGTTTTTGATGAAACTGATCATAGCCTATCTAAAACTGCTGATGAACCTGACAGTAATGAATTTAAATCTGTTTTAAATCAAAATGAATCGATTCATTTTGATACTGCTGATACACATACTGTACAAGAATCTACTGCAGCTGCAGGTTTGCCAAAAGAGTGGAAAACCCCAAGAGACTTAACCCTTGATAATGTCATTGGGAACATTGAGAAAGGAGTGTCAACTATGAAATCCTTGAACAATTTCTGTGAAACAATGGCCTTTGTATCTCAAGTTGAACCCAAGAATTTGAAGGAAGCTCTCAAGGACAGTAACTGGATTTTAGCTATGCAAGAGGAACTGAATCAGTTTGCTCTTAATGAGGTCTGGACTCTTGTTCCTAGAATACCTGAGATGAATGTTATTGGAACAAAATGGGTATTTAGAAACAAAATGGATGAACATGGAGTGATCACCAGAAACAAGGCTAGGCTTGTAGCTAAAGGGTACAATCAAGAAGAAGGAATAGACTATGATGAGACATATGCACCAGTGGCTCGGTTAGAAGCTGTTAGACTGCTGCTTGCCTTTTCATGCATCAAAGGGTTCAAGCTATTTCAAATGGACGTGAAGAGTGCCTTTCTAAATGGCTATATAAATGAAGAGGTATTTGTCTCACAACCACCAGGTTTTGAAGACCATCAACATCCAGAATATGTGTTCAAACTCCAAAAGGCTCTCTATGGACTCAAGCAAGCTCCTAGGCAATGGTATGAGAGGCTAAGTGATTTTCTCACCTCACAAGGCTATGACAGAGGCACATCAGATAAGACCTTGTTCATTAAGAAGAAAGGAGATGACTCAATTCTAGTCCAAGTATATGTGGATGACATCATTTTTGGTTCAAACAATGGAGAATTGTGTGAAGCTTTCGTGAAGGTCATGAAGAGTGAGTTTGAAATGTCAATGATGGGTGAGTTGAACTATTTTCTAGGCTTGCAGGTCAAACAACTCAAGGATGGCATTTTCCTAAGTCAAGCCAAGTATTGCAAGGATTTGCTGAAGAAATTTGAAATGGACAAGTGTAAACCAATCAGCACACCCTTCTCAACAAGCTGTCATTTGGATCATGATGAAGCTGGAATTTCTGTTGATGAAACCAAATACAGAGGACTCATAGGATCACTGCTGTATCTCACTGCCAGCAGGCCAGATATAATGTTTGCAGTGTGCATGTGTGCAAGGTTTCAGTCTGCTCCTAAAGAATCACACTACAATGCTGTCAAAAGGATTTTGAAGTATTTGCAAGGAACTAAAGAAGTTGGCTTGTGGTATCCAGGTAATATTTCATTAAGCTTAACTGGTTATTCTGATTCAGATTTTGCAGGTTGCAAAATTGATAGGAAGAGCACAAGTGGAACCTGTCATTTGCTTGGATCAAGCTTGATCTCATGGCAATGCAAAAAACAGGCTTGTGTAGCTCTTTCCACTGCTGAAGCAGAATACATTGCAGCAGGGAGTTGCTGTGCTCAAACTATATGGCTAAGACAACAATTGAATGATTTTGGTATCTTACTTAACCATATACCTCTGCTGTGTGATAATACAAGTGCAATCAACTTAACCAAAAATCCTGTCATGCATTCAAGAACCAAACACATTGAAATAAGGCATCATTTTCTAAGAGAACACATATCTAATGGAACATGTGATATTAAGTTCATTGGTACTGATTTACAACTTGCTGATTTGTTCACAAAACCATTAGCCAAAGATAGGTTTAATTTTCTGCTTAATGAATTGGGTATTTTAAATGTCAATTGTACCTAGCAGTGAAAAATTAAATCTGTTTATTCCCAATTAAATGTGTTTATTTTCTGCACTGATACGCATTGATGACTAGGAGAGAGAAATTCTGATCTTTGACTGCTTTACTGACTTAGTGGGCATTAACCTCTGTACCTTTGACGGTTTTGGTCATGGTTATGTAACCGATTTGATGGTTTGGGTGCTCAATAAGAATTTGAGTGTATGCATCGTGACCCTAAAGATTTGGTGCTTATTTTCAAAGATACTCTGCACAAAATTCAGAAGCATAAAATCTTCATGCATATCTTCTCATAACTGCCATATCAATCCATTTATTCTGCTATAAATCTGTGTGAATACTTGCTACCCACATTGGCCATTCTCTTTCTATTCTCACCATTTGAAATCAAGAAAAGAATTCAGGTTACCATGGCTTCGTCTTCAAGACAAAAACAGAAAGGCAAGGGAAAGCAAACCACTTCTCAAGGTGTGTTAGAAGGATGGTTCGCTGGAAATGAAGAAGGCATCAATGCCTACATTCATGAAACAAGCAGGAAGCAGATCAACATACCCAAGGTGCTGGATTTCAACTGGCTGAAATCTGAAAAACTGGTAGAAACAAGGGCTGTGTTGAAGCACCAGAAACTGAAAAAGATGCTGGAATTAACGGGTAATGTCTATCCTGACTTGGTTAAGGTGTTTTATACTAACCTCACATTGGATGGGAAGAATGTTGTCTCTTATGTGAAAGGGACAAAGATGAAGATCACAAGTGAGGTGTGGAATTCTGTGGCTGGAATAAAATATGCTGGACTGAAAGTAGGGAAAGGGAACACCAGTGGAATTTCAGAATTCAACAAGCTGCAATATTACAAAAGTTGCATGAGGAATCCTACAGAAAGCATAAACAGATTCCATGCAGGGCATTTGAACCTCACTCCACGTCTAGTTGCATACATCATAGCTTGGCAACTGATTCCAAGAGGAACAAACCATGCTGTCCTACATGAAGAGGATCTCATTCTCCTATATTGCATCATGAACCAGATTAAGGTAAACTGGGTGTTCATTGTCAACGAACACATGCTCAAGTCAAAAAGGTTGGCTGATTACAGATTTCCCTATGCTATTCTTGTTTCCAAATTAATTGATTACTTTGGTATTGATGTTACAAATGAGAGAAATGACCCTATCAAAGCTGTAAGTGAGATTGATACTTCAACTCTCACCAAAATGGGTTTCCACAAGATTGAAAACAAGTGGGTGGTCCTCAAGGAGAAGGACACTCCAGCAGAACATGAAGATGAGGATGAAGCTATTCCTATGGATGATGACTCACCTGCTGCCCAATCTGAACATGAGGAAGTTGCTGCAAATGCCATAGTTGCCTATCAAAGTCCAGAATACCGTGGAGAACCAATGTCTATGTTTGAGAGGCAAGTGTTGTACCGTCTTGATGTCATGTCTGCAGAACAAAGGGCACACTTTGAGGCTACTCATGCAAGGTTCCAACACCTTGATAATCAGATTGAAGGAGTTCAGGCACAACTTGCAGAGCTTTACTACAAGGATTAGTAGTTTTCTGTTTTTAATGCTTTCATTATCAGTTTTCAAGTTTCTGTAATGTTGAACAATTTGGTTTTTTGTTTCTGAACTATTATGATTGTGGTTTCTTCTTTATATCCCTTTATTCCCTATGCTTATATGCTGTTTGATGAATCCAAAGGGGGAGAAAAATAGCTCACCATGCTAGGTGATGCTAGCTGTAACAGGGAGTTAATTCTGCACCTTTAAATCAATTCATATGCTATGCAATACTGCTGTTTTTTCTGGTTTAAAATCTGGTGCAGTGCAGGTGCTATTTTTTGTTTAAAATCTGGTGCAGTACAAGTGCTTAAAGCAACAATGCTATGAGGTTAGCTATGGGGATTTCTCTCCATCAAACAGGGGGAGATTGTTGAAGATGGTTGCTGCCCCTTCAAGATTATGTTTGATGAAGACTTATATGTAGTGTTTGATGAAGACTTGTATGTACTTTCCATGTATTTGTGCTTTGCTTTAAGTGTGTCTTAGTTAGTGCTTAGAGGTTGTCTAAGAGTAGCTTTTTGCTGGGTAACTCACCTCATAATCACTGGCCATGTGATAAGAACAAGCATAAGTTTTCTAAAACTGTTTTTCACATGTTTTACACAAAAACACGTTTTACTGCATAAAAATAAATCTGTTCTTTTCCAAATAAACAGATTCATTTTCTTCACTGATGTTTTGGCTAAAGTCTTGTAAAAATTGGATTTTGTGCATCAGGTATTTTGACTAAGTCTTCTTCTTTTCAAAACGACTGAGTTTCAAATAGTTAAACTTCCTCTGTTTTCGTTTTGAAAAATAAATCTGTTCATCTGTAAATGAATAGACTCTTTTTGCCTCTGGTGCCATGTCATGCTTAAACGTTTTTCAGTTTTATCTCAGCACCAGAATGGTTGACTAAGTCTCCTCACTTAACAGATTCTCTAACTGCTTTTGAAAATAAATCTGTTCATTTTATTTTCAATCTGTTCATTTTATAACAGCTTTAACTGTTTTTCAAAATTCTGTTATAAGCTGGTTGTCTATAAAATGCAAACTTGTTTCTGAGTTAAATAACGATTCAAACAGTTTATACATTTACGAAAAACAAGTTTTGACAGCAGAGAGTTAAGTGTTTTCAAGGATTAGCATTTGTTCTTCAAAGATTTCAAAAATCACAAAGTGCTTGTTCTTGGTTTGGTTCCAAAAGCTTGGTGTGAGGTGCAGCTACTGTTCTAGCAATCTTGCCTACTGGTTTAAGGCTGATCTTTGTTACCTCAATCAGGTGTAGTCGTTTCACTTCTTATTACTTGCAAAAATTTGGTTGAATCCTCTTCTTGATAGGTGTTCTTGGAGAGTGGATGTGTGTGTATGAGTGCTGAAATAGGTTTTTTCAGCAAGAGTACCTAAGTTCTTGTAGGTTTCAAGAACAGTGGGAAGTGTACTTGATTGTACTGTGTGTTAGTGAATTCCACCTGTTGTTGGTGAAGACTGGATGTAGCTCAGGTTGAGTGAACCAGTATAATTGCTTGTGTTCATTCTCTCTCTCTCTCTGCAATTTCGTTTCTGCATAATTGATAAAACAGCGAAGAAATAAATATGTTCAATTGAAAATAAATCTGTTCTTTCTGGGCACAGTGCATACTGTTCTTGATTTCTGAAAAAGCTGTTTTAATCTGATAAGAACATATAAAATCTGCTAAAAGCCACTGGAACAGATTGATCGTGATAGGTTGCTCAAGAAAACTGTCAACGTCATTAATTGAACCTTAAACAATTGCTTAAAATTAAAGCTTGCTGTTCTGTGATTAAGTGTTCTTAATTTCTGGAAAATTGCTTAACATCAAGAAGAACATTCATAGTCTGTTAAAAGCCACTGAAACAGCTTGTTTGCAAAGATCACTCAATTAATTAGCATGCTACTAATTGAACCTTAATCACTTGCTTGAAATTGAAGCTTGCAGTTTTGTGTTTCACTGTTTTTCAAATCTGATATTTGTGTGTGTGCTGCTGAAAATTTTCACTGCATGATCTTGTGATTAATCTTGCTGAATTAAAAGCTTTTCAAACAAAAACAGTGCTGAAATAAATCTGTTCATTTTTACATAAATCGATTTATTTTCTGTAAAACTGGATTAAACACTGTTTCTGCGAAGAAGTTTTAAAAGGTCAATTCACCCCCCCTCTTGAACTTTGGCACTATTAAACCCAACAGGAAGAGGTCACACCTTCCTCATGCTTTGTTTTAGGCGCCAATTCTAGAAGCTTTTTAGGAGGGAGTTTTTGAATTTGTGTAGCTTACATTTCAGCACCTTAGGCTATAAATAGAGGTGCTCTCTTTGTAAATTTCAGATTTGAATTTATCTAAAGAAACTATACTCAAAATTGGAATGAGCAATGGAGAGCTTTTGAGCCTTCTTCGTGATCATCCAACCATTCTTCCATCTTCATGAGCATTCTCTTCTCCTTCCTTTCTTATCTTGTTAATTTCCTTGTCTAAGCTTGTTTCCTAGTTGTTTTGGTTTGGCAATTTCAGCTTGTTTTGTGTAGCTATGGTTCATTTGTGTTCTTGGCTGTTTTTCATCTTTTCTTCTTCAATTCCAGCAATTTGATTCCTTACTGTTTTGTGTTGTTAATTAGTGTTTTTGCCTTTCCTCCATCTCTTTTGGTTCAATTTGACAATATGTGGAACATCCAAATGAGTTTGGGATTTGGTACTAGTTTTTGGTGAGTTCTTGTCTTAGAACAATGATCCAACTCTAAGAAAAGTGTCTCAATAATGTCCAGCTCAAGGTGATTCCTAAGAATGTCAAGAATCATTCTCCATATGGCTAGTGGAATCACATCATGTGGTATCATGAGTCTTAGGTTCTTCTTGTTTAATTGTTGAGTTGTGTGCACTTTAATTTCAAGAGCTCTTTAATTTTCTTGCAATTTAAGTTTCTGTTTTAGGTATTAATTGAGTTTTCTTGCTGTTTTTCTTTTGTTACACCAAGTGCTTGTGAAAAGGTTTATGGCACTCATTATTCATATGAGTATGGTTGCTCTTTTGGAATGGCATTCTCCTTCCTAGAGTTTACCTTAAGCTTCCTTTCACTTGTTGTTATTTTTGTCATATGTCTTTTAATTTTGTAATCATGTCAAGTTTTGTCTTAGTCATGTTATTCCATAATTGTCATTACTTCTAGTAGTATTTTTATTGTTTTTGATTGTTTCTTGCTTTAGTGTCATATAATTTTCTGATTTGATATTGATCCTTTGTGCATTTTCTTTTTAGAATTGAGTTCATACTTGTATTCTAGACCTATACAAGTTCCAATACATCATTTTCCATTATGTCTTTGCTAGTTCATAATTCTGTTTTTTCTTCCTATTAGGATTCCTCTGTTTCTGAAAAAAAGTGCTTACTGTTTTTCCTTATTTCAATTGATTTACTCACTGGAAAATTCTGAAATTCTGGATTTGTGATATTCAAAGTGTTAGAAAAGAGTAGAAAAAAGAATCATTCAAAAATTCAAAGTACACAAAAAATGATAAATAAAATAAAAAAAGTGTACAATTCTGCCGAAAAGAATACGGTAATCTAGCAGCGATTTTAAAAAATTTATCTCAATTAATTGGCTTACTGTTTTTAATTAATTCCAGTGCCATTATTGAGTTAACATCTTGAAGTTCTGTGGTTTAAATTTCATAATCCAGTTCGGTCTACATCATTCCAGTTAAGTCAGTGAATATCAAGCACAGTTTGCATAAAAAAAATTTCCAGTAGCTAATTTTTTGTTTTCTTCATCTACTCTAGTGCTTTTCCTTAAGTATTCTTTTGTGTGCCTACTTTCTCATTGAGTTCTTTATTTTCTTGTTTGTCTTTCATTCTTACTCTTTGAGTTTGTCTTACATATAGTTTTCCTTTTGCAATTACCTTTCCTTGCTTATACCTTTTCTTGTTTGTCTTTATTGTTTCATTGGTTTTGTGGTGGTTGCTTTTGAGATTGGTGTGCTTGCTTTGACATCTTTCATTTGAGGATTCCAAGGCCTCAAGATCAGATTGGTGCAAGGACATTATTTCTTTGAGAGTGACCTCTTTTTCTGCCTCATTTCACTTCGGCGTTCTTGCTGGCCACACTCACTGTTTTTGCTAATTTTTGTTGTTTAACTTGTTTGCTGTTTTTGTGTGTTTGCTGTTTTTTATTTCCAAAATGGCTGGATTTTCAAGTGATGCATCATACAAGCAGAATTCTCCATCCAAAGCTTCAATCCTTGGTGAATTACATGAAGCTCAAAGAACCATTAGACGGTTGGAGGAGAAATTGCAAAAGATGGAGGTGCAACAAGCTAGACCATCTCCTTCAATTCATGATGAGCATCATAGACCTTCCACAAGAGCTTCTTCAAATGATTTTGGCCGTGAAGATGAGCATAGGAGAAGGAGACCTCCACCCCAACTCCATGGACAAAGACATCATCACCAAGGGGAAAGAACTCACTACGGCAATGGCTTCTGTACCGCCCTGGTGGTCGGGTGTGATGACGTGGCATCCTGCTACAGTGTAGGTGTGTTGAGAAGGCGCCAGGTTGGCAGAAGGGAAGGAAGTCGGGGGGCACGTGTAGTCGCCAGTTGTTAAGTTGGCGTGTTCCGATTTCCAGATTACCAGAATAGGCGATCGCCAGGTTGAAGATGAAGTCGCCCGATGTAGATTCAGGCGACCTAGTCATTAGAGATCGCCAGAGAAAGCACATCGCCGAAGATGAAGGAGAAGCAGATTGTGAAGGCGGCCGGCGAGACCACAGGGAAGGTGTATGAAGGCCCCTAACTCGCCAGTTCCAGTAGAGATCGCACTCCTAAGTTAGCTATGCACTGGGCAGTACCATGCATAAGTAACTTAGCCAAAATGAGAGTAGAAGCAGCGCCAAGTCAGGGAGCCTCCAGATGATGGCACGTGTACAGTTGGATGCGAGCCACGTGTCCGAGTCTGTAACTGCCAGGAGAGAGAAAGCCACCAGGTATATAAGAGTTCTTGACCAACTTTCTGAGGTACGCACGTTCAGTTTATACACTTTACGCTTGCGAGTGATAGAGCTGACTGTGAGAGAGGATTTGCACGGTTCTTGTTCTTAGTATTTGGTGATACCGTCACTGACTTGAGCGTTGGAGTGCGATCGGCCGCAGCGGCGCCGTGCTGTTTCTTTGCAGGTTCTTGAGGTAGATCCCGAAGAGGAACAGGGGTGAGAAGCGGTGCGCACGTCGATCCCTTGACGAGGCAGTTTCCAGCGTTCCGGTCAACGGGCAGGATCATCAGGCGCCCACCGTGGGGCCGTGTAAAACTCGCTCCCATCCACAGCGTGAGTTCTTGGAAGTTTTCGAAGTTTCCTGCGTGGTTGTGTGCTGGTGCAACCATCGTTCGCTGTTTGCTTGAGTTTCGTTCGGTGAATTTGCTTTTTGAACCGTTCGTTTGGCTTTTCGATCGGTGGAGTAAGGTTTTCTGCTGCTTACGCGTAATCTGTTTGGTGGAAGTTCGAGTTCTTTCGCTTGTTTGGTTGTTCGCGGGGAAGCGGTGGTTTCTGGCGAAGTTGTGGTTTTCTTTGAAGGCTTACGGTGTTCTTGAGTTTTCTTGCACAGTTTCGCACTGTTTTCTCCGATTGATCGCTGATTCGATCGAGGTTGAAGTATTGTTCGCTGCATTCCTGTGATTCGCTGAAGTTAATGAGAAAAATGAGAAGTAATCGTTCCAGTCCCGTGGCGCCTGTCGCTGCTGAAGGCGATGCCGCCATGACCATGGCGCAGATGGCAGAGATGATGCGCTCGTTGCAGGCAACTGTGGAAGCCTCGCGCGTAGAGCAGGCGAGGATACATGAGGACCTGGTCGCCTCTCGCGCCAGGAACGAGGAGCTCAGCAAGGTGACTGAGGAGCTGCGTCGAGCTCTTCAGGAGCAGCAAGGACGTTCTTCTGCTGAAGAGGTGGTGTCGTCGACGCCACCTTGTGTTTTCCCAATGCCTTTTGTTCAGGCGATTACCGACACGCCTATTCCCACGAGCGTGGTTCCGGTTAAGGCTGTCTTTACCGGCGTGGAGGATCCAGAAGCTCATCTGACCACGTTCCACACGCAGATGATGCTGTCGGGAGGGTCAGACGCCGTCTACTGCAAGATGTTCGTGAGTACGCTCCAGGGAACGGCGATGGAGTGGTTTGTGAGCCTGTCTAACGGCCACATAACCAATTTTCAACAATTCTCGAAAATCTTTGTCGAGCAGTACATTGTGAATAAGGCACCGCCCAGGGTGTCTTATGATCTGTTTGATATAAGGCAGTACCATGGGGAGTCCCTCAGAGACTACCTCAATCGCTTCGGAGCGCAGATGGTCAGATCGCCGGCCAAGGATGAAGAAATGCTGGTCTATGCCTTCAAGAAGGGCGTGCAGCCAGGGCCATTCTGCGAGGCCTTGATCAGGGCTCATCCAGCGACGTTTGCTGAAGTCAGGCGACTTGCGGTGGCCCACATCGCCGACGAGAGTGAAGTCGCCGAGAAGAGAGGCAGCGTGGCTCCCGCCAGGCCACGCGCCCAGACCAGGATCCAGCCGCAGAGGGTGCTGGAAACGGCGGCGGCGGCCAGAAAAGACCAGAGGAATCGCCATCCTTACGACAGGAGAAACAAGGGAAGAAGCCAAGCGCGCCAGCAACCAGCACGCCGGGAATACATTCGCCCGCCTAAGCACAAATTTGTCATGGGACTAGCGGACCTGATCGCCATCCCTAACATATCTGCTAGGTTGAAGGCGCCTGAGAAGGTGGGCGACAAGGTGTTGGGGTCAAAGCCGGACGCCTGGTGCGAGTTCCACCAATGTTTTGGCCACGCCTTGGACTCGTGTTTGTCTTTGGGATATCAGCTCGACGATCTGGTTAAGAGCGGGTTCCTAAATGACTATCTGCTGGATAGGAGGACGGGGGGAGCGTCGAGTTCCCAGCCAGCAGGTGGAGAAGCCCAGCAACACGAGATGCCTATCCACGGGGAGATCCACACCATTGCAGGGGGTTTTTCAGGTGGTGGATGCACCGCATCGCAGAGGAAAAAGTATGCGCGATCGGTGATGACAGTGGACATGTTTGAAGATCACTCACCGGAAGTGGACATTACGTTCACAAAGCAGGATCTTCGGGACGTTGTGCCTCATGACAACGATCCCATAGTTATTTCGTTGGTTACAGCAGGGAGGAAGGTCCATAGAGTTCTGGTGGACCAAGGAAGCTCGGCAGACGTGATGTTCTGGCCGACTTTCACGCAGCTGGAATTGCCCCTTGACCAGCTAAGGCCCTATGGAGGGTGCTTATATGGGTTCGCTGGTGACCAGGTGGAGGTCAGGGGGTACATTGAGCTGAGAACCACGTTTACAGATGAGGCTGGGTCGAGGACGGAGAAAATCAAGTACCTCGTCGTAAACGCCCCTTCAGCATATAACATCCTATTGGGAAGGCCCACTCTTAACAGGATAGGCGCCATTCCGTCGACTCGGCACATGAAGGTGAAGTTGCCGTCCATGGAAGGGGTGGTGATCACGATCAAGTCTGATCAGAAAGAAGCGAAAAGGTGCTATGAGAATAGCCTGAAAAACAAAAGATCAGTGAGTTATGTAACAACCACCCCACCTCCCGGTGTGAAGCCCAGACCGCCGATAACAGAGGAGGCCGCCGGAAGGGATGTAGAGATGGTAGACGCTGAGCTAGGGGAGAGGAATGTTGGCCTGGAGGAGGAAGAGGCGCGAAATCGCCCCGAGGAAGCAAGGGAACAGGGAATCGCCAGGGCGGTGATCGCCAGAGAATCCAGGCCTAAACCTGTCGAGCAGTGGCTCGAAAAGGAGATCGGAGGAAAAGTCTTCAAGCTGGGAAGATCTCTGGAGGTCGATCTCCAAGACCAGATCGCCAAGGTGATTGAGCGGCATCTGGACGCATTTGCTTGGTCCGCTTCGGACATGCCCGGGATTGATCCCGACTTCTTGTGCCATCATCTGAAGGTGGACAACATGGTGAGACCGGTGCGACAAAGGAGAAGAAAATTCAACGAGGAGAGGAGGCAGGCGATCAGGGACGAGACACAGAAGCTCCTCGCCGCAGACCACATCAGGGAAGTCCAGTACCCTGAATGGTTGGCAAATGTCGTACTGGTGAAGAAGAGTAACGGGAAATGGCGCATGTGCGTCGATTTCACCGATCTGAACAAAGCTTGCCCAAAGGATTCGTATCCTTTACCAAGCATTGATGCCCTGGTTGATAGTGCTGCAGGGTGCAAGCTGCTGAGTTTCCTGGATGCCTTCTCGGGATATAATCAGATCAAGATGCATCCCATGGATGAAGAGAAAACAACCTTCATGACGGAGAGATCGTGCTACTGCTATAAGGTGATGCCGTTTGGGCTGAAGAACGCGGGGGCCACGTACCAGAGGCTGATGGATCGAGTACTTGCACCAATGCTGGGGAGGAACGTGCAAGCCTACGTCGATGACATGGTCGTGACCTCGCAGGAGAAAAGCAAGCACGTTGCAGACTTGGAAGAATTGTTCACGACGATCGCCAAGTTCAAGTTAAAGCTCAATCCGGAGAAATGCATTTTCGGCGTGGAGGCTGGAAAGTTTTTGGGTTTCCTCTTGACTGAGAGAGGAATAGAAGCCAACCCAGACAAGTGTGCCGCCATCTTGGCGATGAGGAGCCCGGCTTCAGTGAAAGAAGTCCAGCAGCTAACTGGTCGGATGGCAGCCCTATCTCGCTTCGTGTCAGCTAGCGGAGAAAAGGGGCATCCCTATTTTCAATGTCTGCGGTGCAATAATAAGTTTGTTTGGACGAAAGAGTGCGAGGAAGCTTTCGTCAAACTGAAGGAGTATCTGGCGAGCCCGCCGGTTCTCTGCAAACCGCTGGCGGGGGTCCCTCTCAGGTTGTATTTTGCTGTGACTGAGAGGGCGGTGAGTGCGGTGCTCGCCCAGGATCAAGATCAGGCTCAGAAGCCTATTTATTTTGTGAGCAAGGTGTTGCAGGGCCCAGAAACGAGATATCAGGACCTGGAGAAGGCTGCGCTGGCTGTGGTGTTTTCGGCGAGGAGGTTGCGCCACTACTTCCACAGTTTCACAATACTGGTGATGACTGACCTACCCATCCAGAAGGTCTTGAAGAAACCCGACGTTGCGGGAAGGATGGTGAAGTGGGCGGTAGAGTTGTTAGAGTTTGATATTAAGTACGAGCCCCGAGGCCCGATCAAGGGGCAAATCTTTGCAGATTTTGTGGTTGAGCTCTCATCAGAGGCGGCGCGGGTTGAAGGAGACGGCTTCCGTTGGGTACTTTCGGTGGATGGATCGTCGAACCAGCAGGGCAGCGGTGCTGGAGTCATATTGGAAGGACCCAACGGCGTGCTGATCGAACAATCGTTGAGATTTGCCTTCAAAGCCAGCAACAATCAAGCAGAGTATGAGGCGCTGATCGCCGGGATTTTACTGGCCAAGGAGATGGGAGCTAGGGTGCTGATGGCTAAGAGTGACTCGCTGCTAGTCACGGGGCAAGTAACAGGCGAGTTCCAGGCTAAAGATCCACAAATGGCGGCTTACTTGGCGTATGTGCAGGAATTGAAGAGTTCCTTTGCCTCCTTTGAAGTAGTACATGTGCCCAGAGAGCAGAATGCCCGAGCTGACTTGCTTGCTAAGCTCGCCAGCTCAGGCAAGGGGGGTAGGCAGAGGACGGTGATTCAAGAAACTCTGAAGACGCCAAGGGCATTTGTAGCAGATCACCTGGTCCTTCAAATAAGCAAGTCGACGGATCGAGCAGCGAGAAGCCATAAGTCCTTGATGCAAGAAACTCTGAGATCGCCGAGAATTAGGGCATGTCGAGGAGAGAAGGTGGACGTGATGCAGGTTTGCACCACCCATGAGCCAGACACTTGGATAACACAGTACAAGCGATGCCTGGCAGATGGTCTCCTCCCGCTTGACCCGACCGAAGCTAGGAAGGTAAAGAAAAATTCTAGCAAGTATACGTTGATTGATGGCGAGCTGTACAGGTTTGGGTTCACTCACCCGCTCCTGGAATGTATACACGGCGAGAAGTGCACGAGGATCATGGCAGAGCTCCACGAGGGTATATGCGGAAGCCACGTCGGGGGTCGAGCTCTGGCCGCGAGGACCCTCCGTGCAGGCTACTACTGGCCATCCATGAGAGAAGATTGCAAGAAATATGCCCAATGTTGTAAACAATGCCAGCAGCACGCCGATTGGCATAAGGCACCTCCCGAGGAGTTGAAGTCGATCTATAGCCCTTGGCCGTTTCATACTTGGGGAATCGACATCCTGGGACCTTTCCCGCTGGCGATCAGGCAGATGAAGTACTTGGTGGTGGCGATTGAGTATTTCACCAAGTGGATTGAAGCAGAACCAGTGGCCCAGATCACCGCACACAAGATCGAAGGTTTTGTATGGAAGAACATCGTGTGCCGGTTTGGAGTGCCTAAACGCCTGGTGTCAGATAATGGGACGCAGTTTGCAAGCCACCTGTTGAAGAAGCTTTGCGAAGGGGTGGGAATTCAACAAGTGTTTGCATCCGTCGAGCACCCTCAGACAAATGGCCAGGTAGAGTCAGCTAATCGGGTGTTGTTGAGAGGTTTGAAGAGAAGGCTTGAGAAAGCCAAGGGAAGTTGGGCTGAGGAGGTGCCCCGCATAGTCTGGGCGTACCACACCACTGAGCAATCAGGAACCCATGAGACCCCGTTCAGCCTGGTCTATGGGTGTGATGCCATGATTCCAGTAGAGATCCAGGAGAGCTCGCCGAGATTCCAGAACTTCGTGGAGGAAGACTCGAACGAAGAGAGAAGGCTAAACCTGGATCTACTGGATGAAGTCAGGGAAGAGGCGAGGTTGAAGGCTGAAGCCGTGAAGAGAAGGGTCGAACGAAGATACAACTCAAAGGTGATGCCAAGACAGTTTAGAGGAGGCGACTTGGTGATGAGGAAGGCTCACCAGTACGAGATGGAGAATAAACTGTCACCCAAGTGGACTGGACCGTTCAGAATAACCGAGGCGCTCGGGAACGGAGCCTACCGCTTAGAGACGCTGGAAGGAGGGGCGATTCCTCGCACCTGGAATGCCACACACCTGAAGTTGTACTATAGTTAAGAGCTTTGTAAGTAAAGACAAACACAAAAGTTATATTACAATGTCTCTGTTAAAACAGTTTTAAGGGGGCACTCTTTTTTTCCTAAGGAGGGTTTTTAATGAGGCCACCCAATAAAAGAAGAGTTTTCGAAGTATAAGGCGTTTTCTGGTTGCATGTTTGCTGATTCTCCAAAAGTTTTGAAGAAAGACCTTGTCACTTGTAAGTGATTTAAGGCAAGAAAAGATATATCGCATGCTTTCAGTTAAAGTTTTTAAAGTCCTCATCGTCTTTCGGCGATCGGAGGCATCAGTTAAAGTTTTAAAGTCCTCATCGTCTTTCGGCGATCGGAGGCATCAGTTAAAGTTTTAAAGTCCTCATCGTTTTTCGGTGATTAGAGGCACCAGTTAAAGTTCTAAAGTCCTCGTCGTCTTTCGGCGATCGGAGGCACCAGATGAAAGACCTCGACGCCCTCGCGCGTTTTGAGGCAAGTTAAAGACCTCCTCGCCGTCGAGCGAGTGCAGGCGAGAAAGAGAAAGGTCCTCAGTGCATCCAGGGGGGAGGAGATGTACACCCTGGGCAAGTTGAGGAACCAGATAAAGTCCTTCTCGCCGTTGAGCGAGCTAAGGCCAGTTAAAGACCTCCTCGCCGTCGAACGAGTGCAGGCGAGAAAGAGAAAGGTCCTCAGTGCATCCAGGGGGGAGGAGATGTACACCCTGGGCAAGTTGAGGAACCAGATAAAGTCCTTCTCGCCGTTGAGCGAGCTAAGGCCAGTTAAAGACCTCCTCGCCGTCGAGCGAGCGCAGGCGAGAAAGAGAAAAGTCCTCAGTGCATCCAGGGGGGAGGAGATGTACACCCTGGGCAAGTTGAGGCACCAGATAAAGACCTTCTCGCCGATGAGCGAGTTCAGGCGAGTTAAAGACCTTCTCGCTCACATGCGAGCTTAGGCAAGATAAAATTCTTCTCGTCTCGAACGAGTTCAGGTATGGCGCTGAGGGTGGAAGAAGTTTGGAAGGTGGCTAAGGTAGGTTCGAAGAGAACACCTAGTCAGCCGGTCTTTGTTCTGAAGTCCAGGAGGGTAGAGAGAGATCCCTAAAGGCGTCTCTGCCCCCATGCAAAGAAACGATTGCCAAAGCATGAGGCTAGGAAAGCTAACGTTACCAAGAGTTCTTGGCGATCGGGAAATGTTCAAACAGCGGCGAGCAGGTCGAGTGGGACGGTGTTTGAAAGGTATTCTTACAACAAGGTTAGTTGCCTTAAGAGTACAAGTTGTTTAAAGTGATTTTTGCTTAAGTTTGAAGCGGTTCGAAGCGGTTAAGTCAAAAGTCGTATTTGCAAAATCGTTAAGTTAAGTCCGACAAAGTTAAACATGCAAAGAAGGTTAAAGCGCTTAAAGGAGTCAGGAGAGGGAATATCCAAACTTTGTCATTGAGATAAGTATTTGTTAGAAGCACATATGCACGAGTTTATTACAAGGTATATACAAGGGAAATCATAAAAGCAGCAGATGAAGTGGAGTTGATTAGTCTTCAGCAGGAACGACCTTTCCATCTACTACTTCGTTGTTCAGCGACACCAGGCTGAGATCCAGATCGGGGAATAGGCAAGCGAATTGTTCCCGAGCAGCTTCGAATCCAGCAGCCAGAATCTGAGCAGAGTTTAGCTTGAGTTCCTCGATTTTCCCCTGAAGTTCCTCAATCCGCTTCTTGAGGTCTTCGGTTTGCTCTTTCAGCTCTTTGTTCTGCTGTTCCAGCTCTTCAACCTGTTTTTTAAGTTGTTCGTTGGTCTCTTGAGCCTGGAGAAGGTCTTCAGTAACCTTCTTGGATTCCGATTGTGCTTGGGCCAACTCAGCAGCCATCTTTCCCTTCTCTTTGTTGGCCTCGACGAGATCAGCCATGGCGTCGTCCCTCGCCTTTTCTACTTGCCCAAGTAGTTTCTCTCGGTCGATCGACCTCTGCTCCAGTTTTTGCACCTTAGCGGCGTCAGCTTTCATAAGAGCCTCCAGGTCGATCGCCTTGGCGCGAAGAGGCACGATTTTGCTTTCCAGCTCGACCTTCTCTTGGGCAAGATCGTGAACGTTGCGGCGAAGGTCAGTAGCCTCCTTGCGCGCCAGCCTGAGCTCGGTATTCATTGCATCCTCCACCCGGGAGTGTTCGATTTCTGCGAGCGTCAGGCTGAAGGACAACTTCTCCACCTCGATCTTCATGGTGCTGTTCTCGGTTTTGAGGTTGAAGAGGTCGTCTTGGAGCCTCCTGGTTGAGCCTTCCACAGCCCTGGTTATGATCGCTGGGATATCCTCTGCTATCGTTTTCAGTTTGGCGGTCAGAGGTTCCCACATCCTTGTGACCTCAAGGGGAAGGTTTGCTGCTTGGAGAGGCGCCAGGTGGGCCTGTTGTGGGTTCTCGTCGCCACCTTCCTTAGCAGGATCTTCAGTGTTTGCTTCCTGGCGTGGCGACGGGATCGGGGATTCGGTGATTAGAATCGGAGAGGTATGAGCAACCTCATCCCCGATTGGAACATCTCCTGCAGCGTAGGCGTTTGAAGGGGGACCCCCTCCGGCTGACACATATGGTGTAGAGGCGCTCGGGGGGTCCTCCAGGAAATTTGGCTCTTGGGCCTCAGCTGCAGGTGGCGCTGTGGCCAGTGGAACCGCTTGGACTGGTGAAGAAGGAGCCTGTGGTGTTGGCGAGGGTGGAGGAGGAGCAGGCGTTGATGGTGGTGTTGAGGATGGAAGAGGGGGTGGAGCAGGTGGTGAAGAAGGTGCCACCCTCTTCCTCTTCGTAACGAGGCCATCCTCGGTGACCTCGTCATCCTCTTCTTCCTCCTCATGGATGACTTGAGGGGCTTTCCTTTTAGGTCTCTTAAGGACCAATTTTTTGCGTTGAGCGGGCTCCTTGGGTGGTGATCGCCCTTGGACAATGGCGGCCTCCACCACCGAGTTGGGCACCGATTGGGAACCGGTTGCCAACCCGTGGTTTCGGGCGAGCGACTTTAGTTCGGCGAGCATGTTCCTGGGCAACATGTTGTCTGCAGGGGACGGAGATGCATGGGTTAACTCAAGGAAAACAGATAAGTGCATAATGAAATGAACAGCGAAGCAGATGATATGTGCAGAAAAAGTAAAGCCAAAGTCTTGCGCATAACGCACAAGACGCCCAGAAACAGCTAAACAGAAGCAGTATTAAAGCAATAGTTCAAATGACCTAACCTATTTGAAATTCTAGCTGATCTTCGAAGAATTCAAAGCTGATCAGGGAGGTGGTGAGGAAAGTTATATTGGCGTCCGCCACCTTCTTCCAGAAGAGACAAAGGTCTCTGTCCAATGCTCCCATGCTATCAGGACTTCTGGGCCTCCTGAAGCAGCTCTTGGACTCCTTTTTCCCCTTGTCCACCCAGTACAAGGGGAAGCCATCAAGAAGGGAGGTGTCCTTGTCGTTTGCACGAACTTGGACGAATTTCCCCTTCCAGTCTTTGTACGATTGCTGGAAGATGGTAAAAATGGATCTCCCAGCAATCGCGTTCAAGCTGACCCACAGGCGGTCTCCTGGGTGCTTGGCCTCGAAAAGGAACAAAAACACGTCCACCGACGTGGGCAACCCCAGGTGGGCGCACGTTACTTGAAAAGCTCGAACAAACGCCCAGCTGTTGGGGTGGAGCTGGGCGGCCGCAATGTTGAGCTCGGTAAGAAGTTCCCTCTCGAATCGGGTGAGAGGGAACCTGAGCTTGACCTTCTTGAACAGAGTCGTATAGACAAAGCAGAAGGGCCCGTCGGCGCTTACTTTGTCATCAGCACACACGGGCAGGTCGGCGGGGCAAGGCAGCACCATCATCTTTTCGTCGTGCTCCTTGTGAAACGACTGGTAGATCTCGTCCCCCTTAGTCAGCCGCAAGACTGCTCCCGCAGTATTCACGGAGGATGTCTCCTTCAGAAGGGTTGAGTTAGCCCAGGGGTATAAAGTTTTGAAGTCTGGCAGAGGGACGGGGGCTCCTCCAGCGTTAGATGGAGTCGCCTGGGCCAGGACAGGTTGGGAAGACGCAGGCCTCTCAGCCTGCGAAGACGAAGCGCCACGGACTTGTGTTGAGTCGTGTGCTTGTGAAGGAAGGTTTCGTGTTGAAGGAGGAGGGTTCGGGGTAATCTTTGTGCGAGTCATGATAGCAGCTGCAAAGGAAGAAGAAAGGAAAAATGATCAGGGGATTACAGAGGCTGACTCGATCATAGAAGGAAGGTGAAAGACGAATGAATGTAGGTTCGTTGCGACGATTGGCAAAGCCCTGAGTTACGCGGAAGGAGAAATGGGAAAACAACCCACAGCGTATGCACCAAGCAGTTACAGGATGATGCAAATCGGTGAAAATGCAAGGAAAACCAGCAGATGAAGGAAAGTGGTTACCTTTCGATGATCAGGAAGACGATGGAGGAAGATGATGATCTAGAGCGTTGAAGAGCGTTGAGAGTTTTCGCAGAAGGAAGTTAGAGCGTTTGCAAGCACGAAAAGAGTGATGGAACAGTGGAGCGAAATGGGTTTAAGGGTTTTCGAAATGGTTTTAGGAAGCGCAAACGGCAAGTGAAGAGAGCCGTTGATGAAGCCACGCGTCAAACGATGAGTGAGGGGTTTGGTGGGGCGTCAGAACAGCAGAAGGTACAACCGCTTGGAATTCCGCATCAGGGCCACGTAGATCGGTGTTAACGAAGGCTCTTTCAGTCTTTTCGCTAGACAAGTCTTCGCTTAAGACTGGGGAGCTTGTGTACCGCCCTGGTGGTCGGGTGTGATGACGTGGCATCCTGCTACAGTGTAGGCGTGTTGAGAAGGCGCCAGGTTGGCAGAAGGGAAGGAAGTCGGGGGGCACGTGTAGTCGCCAGTTGTTAAGTTGGCGTGTTCCGATTTCCAGATTACCAGAATAGGCGATCGCCAAGTTGAAGATGAAGTCGCCCGATGTAGATTCAGGCGACCTAGTCATTAGAGATCGCCAGAGAAAGCACATCGCCGAAGATGAAGGAGAAGCAGATTGTGAAGGCGGCCGGCGAGACCACAGGGAAGGTGTATGAAGGCCCCTAACTCGCCAGTTCCAGTAGAGATCGCACTCCTAAGTTAGCTATGCACTGGGCAGTACCATGCATAAGTAACTTAGCCAAAATGAGAGTAGAAGCAGCGCCAAGTCAGGGAGCCTCCAGATGATGGCACGTGTACAGTTGGATGCGAGCCACGTGTCCGAGTCTGTAACTGCCAGGAGAGAGAAAGCCACCAGGTATATAAGAGTTCTTGACAAACTTTCTGAGGTACGCACGTTCAGTTTATACACTTTACGCTTGCGAGTGATAGAGCTGACTGTGAGAGAGGATTTGCACGGTTCTTGTTCTTAGTATTTGGTGATACCGTCACTGACTTGAGCGTTGGAGTGCGATCGGCCGCAGCGGCGCCGTGCTGTTTCTTTGCAGGTTCTTGAGGTAGATCCCGAAGAGGAACAGGGGTGAGAAGCGGTGCGCACGTCGATCCCTTGACGAGGCAGTTTCCAGCGTTCCGGTCAACGGGCAGGATCAGCTTCTATCATGATGCAAAGTCAAGGCTTCCTTCGGTCAAGCTACCTTGTTTTAATGGCTCTAGTGATCCTAATGTATATTTAGATTGGGAGGCTAAGTGTGAACAAATATTTGAGATCCATGAGATCCAAGATGAGCATAAGCTTAAACTAGCCACCCTAGAGTTTAGTGATTATGCCATGAAATGGTGGCATGGAATTGTAAAGGACATTATCTATCACAAGGGTCCTCCCGTGGACTCTTGGAACTCTTTAAAGGATCAAATGCGCGCTAGATTTGTGCCCCCACATTTTAGGAAAGACCTCAAGACTGGGGGGCTTATGTACCGACCAGGTCATCAGGCGTGATGACGTGTCTTGCACGTGCTCGAGTGGGGCGTGCTCAATGGAACGCATAGGCTAGAAAAGATGAATGGCTCGGAAGTAGGCATAGTCGCCGATCGGTGGGTTGGCGTTCTCCGATCTCTAGTGTGCGTAACCGGCGGTCACCAGAGTTTTATATTGGTTCACTCTTAACCCAGAGCTACATCCAGTCTTCCCATAAACCACTGGGGAATCCACTAAGCAATCAACCCTAGATCACTTACAACACAACCAAAGAAGTGACCTTGATTCCCTCAAGACACACACTTCCTATGGTTCAGCACAACACCTCTAAGAATACTGATCTTGATCCCCTCAAGAACACACAACACTTCTCAGATATACACACAGAGTTTCTTTCAAAGTACAAAGGATTACACTTGTTACAGAACAAATCTGAAATCAATACAAGATGAAAATCCTATCTCACACTCTTTGATCAATGCAATCTCTAAGCAATTCTCAACTTTTTTAAAAGCTCAATCTGTTGAAAAACTCAAATCTATTTTTCTGTATTAAAACAAAGTTGTTTGTTGCATAATCTTAACAAACTATTAATTGCATTTAAAGATTGGTCAAAGCATTAAAAACTGGAGTGTAAACAATTAGAAAATCATTTAATGCTCAGTCAAAGCACAAACAAGTTTTCTGTTATGGTCCCAAAACAAACAATTGATTGTTTCCACGGATCAATCGGTTGTTTTGGTTTGACAGCAAGTCAGCCATCAAAAATAGTTTTCAACCTTTCTAAAAACACCTAAGTATAAAACAATTGGTTGTTTCGACAAAACAACAGGTTGTTTTTCACTTAGTTTGAGAAACACTTTTCAATTAAATGGTTTGAGAATGCTTATGCTTTGGATTCAATCAAGAATGGATATATACAATTAATTTACCCCAGATCCTATCTAAAGACAGCTTAACAACTGCAAGCACATCTAGCCTTTCATCAACCTTCAAAGGGTTTGGATTCTTCAAAGCTTGAATACACTTGGTTCAACAATCTCCCCCTATTTGATGAAGACAAATCCCTGATTGCTTGTGTTGGATCTAATTGAATATGAAGCAGTTTCTGCAAGACAAAGTTTTAAGCAAAGCACAATACTTCTGATATAGGGTTAGAATTAAAACAGTATATCAGAGTAGGATTAAAAACCAGCAGAAACATAAGGCTTTACTTAAACATCCATACACATTATAGAGTTTTGCATAAATAAAGGATAACGAAAACAACACAACATAAATCTTCCCCTATTTGTCTTCACAAATAGACAAAAACAAGATATAAAAAGATAATTGTTTCAGATAATACAGAATTAAAGAGCCCTAAAAACAATCGGTAGTTCCGTGACATCAACCGGTTGTTTTTTCCTTCTTTAGTCATCTTTTTCATATTGTAGATCAAAAATCTGATTCTGAACAGCTTCTATCTGTTCATCCAAGGTCATGAAGCGTGCATCCATGCTGTTGAACCTGTTATCAATGCTTTGGAAGTTGCTTACACACAAATCATGAAGATTTCTTTGATTCTCCGCAAATCCATCAAGCCTATTGACCATGTATCTTTCAAAAGAAGACATGGATGGCATTTCATCTTCCTGATTCCCTGCATTGGTTCCAGCACCTTGATTTGTTTCAGGTTGCTCTTCATGGTGAAAATCCATGTCAGCATCATGCTCTTCTTCATCAAGATCAGCAGCAGCACTTGATGAGACACCATGGTCACCATCTTTGCTCACCCATTTGCCACCTATTTTCGTAAATCCCATCTTGCTAAGTTAGCCATTGTTCATCTCTTGAGTTGACGTAACCAACTCAAATGACTCATCTTCCATATTCACTTCAAAATACAACAAAAATTTAGAAATCAAAACAACATATGGACAGTGATAATCACTTAACCTCATGGCTTTTTGCATGTGTTCCTTGATGATGTGGATCCAATTGATTCTGATTTTCTTCATTATGCAATAGATGTACACTAGGTCCTCTTCTGTAAGAACAAAATGAATGCTCCCCCTTGAAGTAAGAATCCAAGTCACAATAAGGGCTAGCAACCTTTCATCAAGCTTTAGGCCTCCAACAGAACAAGTCCTCACTTGGGCATTTTGATTCTTCAAGCAACTCTTGTAGTATTGGACTTTGTTGAAATCCTCTACTACTCCCAGATTACCCTTGTTGATTCTTAGGCCAGCATACTTCAGACCCGCAACTGCAGTCCACACATCATAGGTGATTTCCATATCAACACCCTTCACATGAGAGACAAGGTTGTTTCCCTCAAACTTGAGGGTTGTGTAGAAAACCCTAATCAAATCAGGGTAGATGTTCCCCTTCATCTCCAAGAACTTTCTGAGTGATTGATCTTTGAGCAGCCTCCTCACATTATCTAGCTTTTGGCTTTTCATCCAATCAAAGGAAACAACTTTGGGGGTTGTTTATCACCTTTGTGCTAGTTTCAAACCTATACCTTTCAATGAGATCATTGTCTCTTGAAAACCAACCTTCTAATCTCCCTCCAGACTTCACTGCTCTGGTTTTAACTCTCTTTGAAGTGGGAGGAGTTGATTCCACGACAGCAGAAAAAGGAGCAGAGAAAACTTACACAGGAAGAGCAAGAGATGTTGCAAGAGTTGTCTCAATTGGTTGTTCTTGTGAGAGAGAACAGTTGTAACAGATTTTAAAGCAAAAACAAAACCAAACAGCATTCAATGATGTGAGTGGGTTTCAGATTTGCAGAGAGAAAAGACTTGACCAAGACCTGCACAGAAAACGTCAGAAAAGGCAGAAAATCACATGGTTATCACATGTGATATTTGACTAGTCATAAAAGCTCTTAAATTTTCAAGATTTTGGAATATATGCCTTTATGACTTGTTGTAACTTCTTTTTGAACGTGATCAGCTTTCAACACTACTTCATTGACCAAGGATTCTCTCATAATTGTGATCTGCAACAGACAGAAATTCAAAAAGAATTAAATCCATTATTTTCACAGTGCTGTCAGACACAAAATAATCGGTTGTTTCGAGGAAGCAATCGATTGTTTTTTTGCAGTAGTAAAAACCGATTTTGAATATTTAATCATGAGCAGAAAGGATTCAAAGCAGATGTTTTTGAACATTTTAAAAGAGATATTTAAGCATGAATATGAACTTAAACAGAAATTAAAGATAAGGATAAGGAAGGTCTTATCCTTTGTGATGTTCCTTCAATGAGGCATATGCTTTTGATCAAGAAGCCTCTTTTGACCATTGAGAGCCATTGGACAGATACAGAACATTGATTCAGCTTCAATGTTAACCTTTTTCTTCCAAGAGCTTGATCAGATGACTCAGTCCCTCCTATTTCTCTAGATTTCCTGCATAAACATGAATTCAAGCAACAAGGTTTGGTCCCCTTACAAAAGTGGGTCCATTTGGTTTCTTTTTCTCATTTGAAACCTCACAACCTTTAGGAATCCATTTTATGAAGCCTCTGGGAACTGAAAACTTTCTTATTTTGCAGAATCTAACCGAATGGCCTTTCTTCATGCAGTAAAAGCATGTAACAACCGATTGTTTCGACTTAACAATCGGTTGTTTTACTGGCTTTCTTGAAATTTTTTTTGAAAACTTATCTTGTTTGTTTTGTGAATTAAAACCTAAACCAACTTTTCCAAAAGCACAATTTTGAAATGCCAAGAAATTCTCAAAGTTAGATTTTCCTTTTGAAAGCTTATCCACTGTGTTAACAAGATAATGCACTTTCTTTTCAAGGTTTTCACAATTTTCACAAATGAGAGTGTTACACTTGCAAGAAGAGTTTTTGAAATGATCTTCCAGATTCTTCAAGTGCCTTCACTCTCTTTTCAAGCAAGCTGTTAAGTTCTTTCAATCGGTTGTTTAAAAGAACCAATCGATTAGCTTCATCATGTGTTTCTTGAAAAGCTTCAAGTAATTCACTATAATTTTGTTCATTTAAAGAAGCACATGAACTTACTTCACTTGAGCTGCAAGATTCATCATCTCCTTCAACAATCAAACATATGTTTGCTCTTTCTTCTTCACTTGATGATTAACTTGATGAGGATACTTCATTCTCATCCCAAGCTATGTAGGCTCTTTTTGTCTTTCCCTTCTTTTCCTTGTAGCTAGACTTTTTCTCCTGTCTTTCTTTGTTTGGGAAATCTGCCTTTATGTGCCCTTGCTCACCACAACCAAAACAAGTATAGTTATTGGAATTAAAATCATTGGATTTTTTGTTTCCATACCTTTCTTTGTTGTTGTCTTTGTTGCGGTTCCTTTTCAAGAATTTGATAAACTTTCTGGATAGCAAACTAAGGTTCTCTTCATCACTATCATCACTGGATTCTTGCTTGCCTTTGTGCTTGACAGCTTTCAAGGCAATACTCCTTACATGCTTGTCTTCACTTTCTTGAACATTGAGTCGATTCATCTCTAACTCATGTTCCCTAAGCTTGCCAAACAAAGAAGCCATACTCAATGATGTTAGATCTTTAGATTCAGATATTGTAGTTACCTTAGGTTGCCAAGATCTATCAAGACATTTGAGAATCTTGATGTTTAACTCCTCCTTTTCAAAGATCTTGTCAAGGCTCATGAGATGATTGAAGATGTGTGTGAATCTTTTCTGGACTTCAGCAATTGTCTCACCCTTGAGCATTCTGAACATTTCATACTCTTGGATTAGAGTATGTTTTCTAGCTCTCTTCACCTCATTGGTACCTTCATGAGTTACTTCCAAGGTGTCCCACATTTCCTTTGTTGATTTGCATTGAGAGACCCTGAAAAACTCATATGAATTCAAGGCAGAGGTTATTATGTTTTTAGCAATGCAATCAAATTTGGCCTTCTTGCTTTCAGAATCAGTCCATTGAGACCAAGGTTTTTTCAATGGAAGATCCATCTTTTTCAAATTTTGGGACAAAAGGACCATTTTCAATTGCATCCCAAATACCTTTGTCAAGTGATTCCACAAAGATTTTCATTCTGACTTTCCAAAATTCATAGTTCAAACCACAAAACAAAGGTGGTTTGTTGATTGAAGCATCTTCCCCAAAAGGTAGTCTATCAGCCATTAAAAAACAGTTTTAGGATCACACTTGCTTAAATTTCAAGAACCAAGCTCTTGATGCCAATTGTTAGAAAGTATGGCTTTAAACAGAGGGGGGGTGAATGCTTTAAGGAGGCTTTTCGCAAACTTTTAAGTCTAGAATGAAATCACTTCGAGAAATACTTGAATAAGAATTCAGTTTGCCAAAACACACAGCAAATAAGCACAGCACCAAAAATCAATCGGTTGTTTCGCAGAAACAATCGATTGTTTATACCAGTTCACAAATATAAAAAAACTGAATTTAAAGAGATTAAGGATAGAGAGAATGCACACAGAGGTTTATACTGGTTCACTCTTAACCCAAAGCTACATCCAGTCTTCCCAGAAACCACTGGGAAATCCACTAAGCAATCAACCCTAGATCACTTACAACACAACCAAAGAAGTGACCTTGATCCCCTCAAGACACACACTTCCTTTGGTTCAGCACAACACCACTAAGAAAGCTGATCTTGATCCCCTCAAGAACACACAACACTTCTCAGATATACACACAGAGTTTCTTTCAAAGTACAAAGGATTACACTTGTTACAGAACAAATCTGAAATCAATACAAGATGAAAATCCTATCTCACAGTCTTTGATCAATGCAATCTCTAAGAAATTCTCAACTTTTTTAAAAGCTCAATTTGTTGAAAAACTCAAATCTGTTTTTCTGTATTAAAACAAAGTTGTTTGTTGCATAATCTTAAAAAACTATTAATTGCATTTAAAGATTGGTCAAAGCATTAAAAACTGGAGTGTAAACAATTAGAAAATCATTTAATGCTCAGTCAAAGCACAAAACAGTTTTCTGTTATGGTCCCAAAACAAACAATCGGTTGTTTCCACAAATCAATCGGTTGTTTTGGTTTGACAGCAAGTCAACCATCAAAAACAGTTTTCAACCTTTCTAAAAACACCTAAGTATAAAAAAATCAGTTGTTTCGACAAAACAACAGGTTGTTTTTCCCTTAGTTTGAAAAACACTTCTCAATTAAAAGGTTTGAGAATGCTTATGCTTTGGATTCAATCAAGAGTGGATATATAAAATTAATCTACCCCAGATCCTATCTAAAGACAGCTCAGCAACAACAAGCACATCCAGCCTTTCATCAACCTTCAAAGGGTTTGGATTCTTCAAAGCTTGAACACACTTGGTTCAACAGTAGCTGCTACACAGATTGGTCAAGATCCTTTTGAAGTTCCCTGGGATGATATGTTTTTTGAAGTAAACACTGAACTGCCACTGTACATGTACATGACAGATTTATTAGAATTTGTAGCTGGGGATCAGGAGCTCAATATAAATATAATTCAATTTTTTATGATGTAAATATCTTTACTTATATTTCAATTTACTTTATGTTAAATTATTATTGATTATGCTTTAACTAATAGCTTGTAGGTTTTTGCATGGATTTGGTCTCACTTAGCAGAAGGAAAATGTGTATGGATTCTTAGATCCTGCTTATATTAATCCCAGTGGAGCAAAGGCAACTGAGACCCAATCATACATCACTAACACCCTGGAATAAGAGGGAAAACAAATTTATTTCTGCCTTTATATTAACGAGTAAGTTTAATTATATGTCGTTAATTGTTCATATTTCATGTTTTAAATATTTACTAACTCTTTTCATGGATGATATAAACATCATTGGTAGTTACTTGTCTTATCAATGGTTGATAAGATTGCTGTGTGGTTCTGTTCCCTACACAAGAAGATACCTCCAAATCTTAAGAATATCATTGATACGTAAGTAAACTACAAACTTAACTCTGTATGTTACTAATTAACCATCTACTAACGAGGTTTTTTGTATTAACCTGTTCAAGGCGTTGATATAACATCCTAAAAGGTTGATCTAGTTCAAATAATTTGAACAGGATAAGAATAAAGGTTTGTAATTTTTTTTCTTTCTCTTTTCATTGTGTATCAATATACTAACTTTGACTTTTTATTGAATTATAGTGTAATAAACAACCAGGAAGCTATGAGTGTGGCTATTACGTTATGAAATGGATGATTACCATTGTAAGACTAGGCACTAAAAGTGATTGGAAAGAGGTAACATGATATGTTAAATTATTTTTATAATTCTTGAACATATATGTTGTTGATCAAGGATGATCTTGAAGCTTTGATGTCTCCAAATCCATGGTGTTTGATGGAAGGCTAGAGTTGCTACTTGTGTGGGTGAGTTTTAGGTAGAATGATGAGTAATCCACTCTTTATTTGAATCTAAAACAATTTGTATTTGAATATAAAACAGTTTGGAATCAAAATCTTTTTGAAACAGATTGTTTAATAAAGAAGTGGAAAAACAACCAGTTGATTTATCGTTTCAATCGGTTGTTTGACACTTAGAGGTTTCTAAAAAGGAATTGAAGCTTATTGACTTGGTTGACTTTGCTATCAAACCAATTCAATCGGTTGTTTCGAGAATTCAACCGATTGTTTGTTGAAAATCCATAACAGAATTTCTGTTATGTTTGCAAATCAGCTTTAAATGTTTTCTAACTGAATAGACTCCTTCTTTAAATGTTTTAATAAACTTTTGGAGTCTTTGAAGAGGTTGCTATACACTCTTAAAGTTTGATAACAGTTTGAGACTTTTGTGAAACTGTGAAAACAAATTTGAGTTTTCAATATTTGCATTCAAGATTTTGGGTTTTCTCAAAGAAGTGAAATAGGATTGCTGTAATCTTTTAATTTTATCTTCATCAGGTGTAATCCTTTTTGTATCTCTTATATTTTTGAATAATGGTGTTTAAGTGCAGAATCAGAGGGTGTTCGAATTTCTGTGGTGTGTGTGTGAAGGAAGTGTGTGACTTGAGGTGTTCAAGGTCACTTCTTTGGTGGTGTGTTTGTAATATGGATTTTGATTGCATAGTAGATACCTAGTGGTTTATGGGGACTGGATGTAGCTCTTGGGATAAGAGTGAACCAGTATAAATTGCTTGTGTGTTTTTCTCTTACCTTGAACTCATTTAAATTATGCTTTTAAGCTATTTTTAACTCTGCTGATAAAACAACCGGTTGAATCGCAAAAACAACTGGTTGATTTTCTGAAAAACAACTTAAACAATTTTTGATGGATTGCTTTCCAGATTCCTATATCTGTGATTCTGCATTGAACTTCATTATACCTTCAAAGTTTGCAAAATTATTTCATAAACAATTCACCCCCCTCTTGTTTAAGGCCATATATTCTAACAATCGGCATTAAGAGCTTGGTACTTGAAGAATATTCAAGTTTTCTTATGGCTTAAAAATTACCCTTTGGGGAGGGTACTTAAATAAACATACCACCTTTGTTCTGTTGAATTACCAATTTTTGGAAGGTACGTATGCAGATCTTTGTTGAATCTCTTGATAAAGGAATATGGGATGCAATTGAAAATGGCCCTTTTATTCCTATGCTTGAAATGGATGGTGTTTTTTTTGAAAAGCCTTGGTCCCAATGGACTGATATAGAAAACAAAAGAGCAAAGTTTGATTGCATTGCAAAAAATATTATCACCTCTACCTTAAATTTTGATGAGTTTTTCATAGTTTCTCAATGCAGATCTGCTAAGGAGATATGTGATACTCTATAAGTAACTCATGAAGGAACAAACGATGTAAAGACGGCAAAGAAACATACTCTAATCCAAGAGTATGAGTTGTTCATAACGCTTAAAGGAGAATCGATTCCAGATGTGTAAAAGCGGTTCACTCATATTGTCAATCACCTCATGAGTCTTTGAATGTTCTTTGACAAAGAAGAGTTGAATATCAAGATTCTCAAATGTCTTGATAGATCTTGGCAACCTAAAGTCATGGCTATCTCAAAATCAAAGGGCTTGACATCTTTGACTACAACCTCCTTGTTCAGAAAGCTTATAGGGCATAAGTTGCAGAAGAATAGACTCAACATTCAAAAGAGTGAAGATAAGCATGTGAGAAACATTGCCTTTAAAACTGCCAAGCACAAAAACAACCAAGTTTCAAGTGATGAGAGTGAAGAAGAAATTCTTAATTTGCTGTCCAAAAAGTTCAGCAAATTCTTGAAGAAGAACCGCAACAAAGACTCCAATAAAGAAAGGTATGGCAACAAGAAAAATAGTGATTTTAATGCTAACAATTATATTTGTTATGGTTGTGGAGAATAGGGGCACATAAAGGCTGAATGCCCAAAAAAAGAGAAGAAGTCAAGCAAGAAGGAAAAGAAAGCAAAATCAAAAAGAGCCTACATTGCTTGGGATGAAGATGATGTCTCTTCATCAAGCTCCTCATCAAGGGAAGATGAAGAAGTTAATCTGTGCTTGATGGACAAGGAAGATGATGATCCAAGTAGTGTAAGTTCTTGTACTTCTTTAAATGCTGAAAACTATAGTCAACTTCTTCAAAGCTTTCAAAGAAACACATAAGGAAGCTAACCGATTGGCACTCTTGAACAATCGATTGAAAGGGTTGAATAACTAGCTTGAAAACAGAGTCAAGGCACTGGAAAAAGAGTTGGAGAATTCAAAAACTGGTTTTGAAAATCTAGAAATGCTTTACAAGAACTCTTCTTGCAAGTGTAACTCACTTGTTTGTGAAAATTGGAAAAAAAAGGTTTAGGTTTTAATCCACAGAGCAAGAAGAATGAGTTTTCAAAGTCTTTTTCAAAACTGTCAGAAAAACAATTGATCCGATCGGTCATCGGTAGTCGATGACGTCAGCAGCAGGGAACCACGTGGACCACTCGCAGGGTGACACGTGGACCAGGTGGCAGAGAGGTCAGGGAGACGATCGCCAAGAGCGGTGATCGGTGGTCAGTAACCAAGTGACCACCGACAGATCAGGCGGCAGAGAGGTCGGGGGACAGATCATCCAGAATGGTGATCGGTGGTCAGTAACCAAGTGGCCACCAACAGACCAGTTCTCAGGTTAACGCCTGTGGGCAGAACGCGAGAAGCAAATAAACACTGATCAGTCATCGGGTGTATTGTCATCGGGGTCTCGTGTTACACGCAGTTAAACTGGGACTGAGGTTCCCAGCGAGAGCGTTACGCATGGATCTCGCATGAGCACACCTCAGGGAATCATGCACGAGAGTGGCTTGAGGGAACTAGTAAACCAGTCAGTGATTGGTGATTCCCTCAACCCATTACGTGCGTGGCATCGTGAAGGGTGAGTCGCCTACGCAGAGAGCAACGTTTGGTGAGTGTGCCTAGACCAGCCACACCCGACGCTCTCCTAAGAGTATGCGATTTACCCAGATGAGAGAAATATCCTAAGTTACTCCGCAAGGGCGTAACTTAGGCACACGAAGAGAAGCGCTAGAGCCCTTCCAGTAAATGACACGTGTGTGGTTAGATGTGAGTTGCAGGCCTCCACGTGTCACCATCAGAAAGGGGTGCGGTCCAGACAAAAGTGCACTCCGTACCATTAAGGGTACAGACAGGTGCAGCCAAGCGCAGAAACGCGCAAACACGCACAGACACCCACACTCTCTGATTCTGCAGGTACACTGTCTCTGAAAAGCATAACAGGGTTCTGACACATGCCAGAAAAGCATAACAGAATTTTGTTATGCCCAGAAACAGGGACAGAGAGATAAAAGAAGGAATCAGGGAGAGAAGGGGGATACGAAAAAACAGAGAGCAAGAGTTTTTCACACACACTACTAGTTTTCTCATTTGGTGGTTCTGTGGACTAACTTGATCGTCGGAGTGCAAACGGCCGCCAGAGGCGCCGTCTGTGTGTTTTGCAGGTCACATTTGGAGATCCAAGAGAAGGTTCTGAGGGTGATTCTGCAGAAGACGCAGTCGCGTAGACAGGGCAGAGAGTGCTACGAAGCGATTCCTCCACGTTCGAGTTGCCGGCAGGATCAACAATCGATTCAAAAATCGAAACAACCGGTTGTTACATGCTTTTATTACATGAAGAGAGGCCACTCAGTTAGATTTTGCAATATTAGGAAATATTCTGTTCCTAAAGGTATTATGAGATGGATTCCCAAGAATTTTGAGGTTCCTCATGATAAAGTTAATGCCAAAGGACCCACATTTGTTAGGGGACCAAATCTTGTTGCTTGAATTTCTCTTTTGTAGGTAAGCTTGAAGGAAAACATGGAGATGTGGTACCTGGACAGTGGCTGGTCTAAAGACATGACTGGAGATAAATCTAAGTTTGTGAACATCAATTTCAAGCAAGAAGAACATGTGAGTTATGGAGACAATAATAAAGGAAAGATTCTTGGAAGAGGCACCATTGAAGACAAGAACAACTTCTTGGTTCATGATGTCTTATATGTGGAAGGTCTCAAGCACAACCTTCTTAGCATTAGCCAGTTATGTGATAAGGGTTATCAAGTAACCTTCAAGCCCAATTCTTGTGAGATATGCCTACCCAATTCAAAGGAAGTAGTGTTGATTGGTAAAAGGATCAATAAGTTTTATCTTTTATATCTCTTCTCCTACATCTATTGGTTGTCTTCTTTCAAAACATGATGAATCTTGGTTATGGCATAAAAGAATAGCTCATATTCACATGCATCATTTGGATAAATTGATATCTAAAGATCTTGTAATAGGGTTACCCAAACTCAAGTTTGAGAAAGATCAGTTATGTGAAGCATGCCGAAAAGGGAAACAAATTAAGCATTCTTTCAAATTGAAAAATATTGTTTCTATTTCAAAACCCCTTGAGTTGTTGCACATGGATTTATTTGGTCTTTCAAGAACCATGAGTCTTGGTGGAAATTACTACGCACTTGTTGTTAATGACTTTTCTAGGTGCACATGCACACTATTCTTGGAGTCAAAGAGTAAGGCATTCTCTGCATTCAAGAAGCTTGCCAAAAGGATGCAAAACTCTTCCTGCAACAACATCATTGCAATTAGAAGTGATCATGGAGGGGAGTTCCAAAATGAAAAATTCAACACATTTTGTGAAAAGCTGAGAATATTTCACAACTTTTCTGCACCAAGAACTCCTCAACAGAATGGGGTAGTGGAGAGGAAGAACATGTCTCTTGAAGAACTAGCAAGAACCATGTTAAGTGAATCTTCCTTACCCAAGTATTTTTGGGTTGATGATGTGAGCACTTCTTGTTATGTGATGAATAGAGTGCTTATAAGGCCAATCTTGATGAAAATTCCATATGAGCTTTTCAATGGAAGGAAGCCAAACATTAGTCACCTAAAAGTGTTTGGATGCAGATGTTTCATTATGAATAATGGTAAAGAAAACCGACAATGGCATCTTCATTGGTTATTCTTCAACAAGCCATGCCTATAAAGTCTACAACAAGAGACTCGTGACTGTGGAGGAGTCTGTCCATGTGGTGTTCGATGAAATCAATCATACAGATCAGGGATCTACAAAGAATTATGCAGAAGAAGATGAACAGAACATCATTATGCAGAAGCTGGAATCCTTCCCAGAAAAACAACTGATTGATTATGTGAAACAACCGGTTGAAATTGTGCAACAGGAAGAGTTGCCAAAGGAGTGGAGAATTCCAAGGGATCTTTCAGTGGAGAACATCATTGGCCAGATCCAGAAGGGTGTTTCTACACGTAGTGTTGTCTCTAACTACTGCAAGCATATGGCTTTTGTCTCCCAAATTGAACCTAAGTCAATTGAAGAACATCTCAAGGATGATAAATGGGTAGCTGCCATGCATGAGGACCTGCATCAATTCACAAGAAATGATGTTTGGTTTCTTGTTCCAAGGTCTGACCAGATGAACATCATTGGATGCAAATGGGTTTTCAGAAACAAGTTGGATGAATCTGGAGTGATTACAAGGAACAAGGCAAGGCTTGTAGCTAAATGTTATAATCAAGAGGAAGGCATAGATTATGGTGAAACCTTTGCTCCAGTTGCAAGATTAGAAGCTGTAAGGTTGTTGTTGGCCTATGCTTGTATGAGGAGATTCAAATTGTTTCAAATGGATTTTAAAAATGCTTTCCTCAATGGAATCATCAATGAGGAAGTCTATGTTGAACAACCACCGAGCTTTGAAGATCATCAACATCCTAAGCATGTATACAAGCTGAAAAAAGGCCTTGTATGAGCTTAAACAAGCTCCAAGAGGTATGAAAGGCTGAGTAACTTTCTTTTATCCAATGGCTATGAGAGAGGATGATTGGCAAGAGTCTTTTCATCAAGAAGTCAAATTCTGAAATTATCTTAGTCCAAATCTATTTTGATGACTTCATTTTTGGTGGTACCAAAGATAGTTTATGTGAAGAGTTTGCAGTTGCCATACAAGGACAGTTTGAAATGTCAATGATGGGGGAGCATTCATTCTTTGTTGGACTGCAAGTCAAGCAATCCAAAGATGGAATTTTCCTATGTCAATCAAAGTATTGCAAAGAAATTCACAAGAAGTTTGAAATGGAAAGTTGCAAATAAGCTAGCACACCTATGCCATCAAGTTGTTATATGGATGCTAATGTGGCTGGAAAAAGAGGGTGTAAGTTGGACCGAAAAAGCACAAGTGGAACTTGTCATCTTCTTGGATCAAGTCTTATTTCTTGGCATAGCAAGAAATAAGCTTGTGTAGCTCATTCCACTGGAGAGGCAGAATACATTGCTGCTGGAAGTTGTTCACAAATTCTTTGGCTCAAACAACAACTAGAAGATTTTGTTTTAAAGATTAGCAAGGTGTCTTTGCTTTGTGACAACACAAGTGCTATAAACCTCACTAAGAATCAGATTCAGCACTCAAGAACAAAGCACTTTGAGATCCGTCATCACTTCATAAGGGATCATGTGAACAATGGAGATTGTGAGATGAAGTTCATTGAGACAGGATTGCAACTTGTTGATATTTTCACAAAACCTTTGCCAAAGGACGGGTTTTTCTTTTTAAGAAATGAGTTAGGTATTCTTGATTCACAAACTCTTTCTTAATTCTGTTTTTATCCCTTTCTTCATTCTATTTATGAACACAAATAAGGGGAGAAGGTGTTGGTTTTTGTGTTGTGTATGCTGCAACTACAAATCTCTGATTTAAAATTAGAAAACTATTTCTGTTGCTGCCTACTACACACTAGTTTGGCACTGTTTTTGGCTGGTTTTTCTACTCATTTGGTAAAGCAAAAATCTGGTTTGTGTGCCTTGAAAACCTGTTGTTATATATCCTCTATGTTTGCATAGTTTCTGTTTTGCAAGTGTTGGTTCAGGTTCAAACAGATCAACACAAGCAACTAGGGATTTGTCTTCATCAAATAGGGGGAGATTGTTGATCAAGGATGATGTTGAAGCTTTGATGTCTCCAAATCCATGGTGTTTTATGGAAGGTTGGAGTTGCTGCTTATGTGGGTGGGTTTTGGGTAGAATGATGTGTAATCCATTCTTTGTTTGAATCTAAAACAGTTTGAAATCAAAACCTTTTTGAAAAAAACTATTTTATAAAGAAGTGGAAAAACGACCAGTTGTTTTATCGTTTCAATCGGTTGTTTGACACTTAGAGGATTTTGAAGAGGGTTTGAAGCTGTTTGACTTGATTCACTTTGCTGTCAAACCAATTCAATCGGTTGTTTCGAGAATTCAACCGATTGTTTGTTGAAAATCCATAACAAAATTTCTATTATGTTTGCAAATCAGCTTTTAATGTTTTCTAACTGAATAGGCTCCTGCTTTAAATGTTTTAACAAACTTTAGAAGTATTTAAAGAGGTTGTTATACACTCTTAAAATTTGAGACATTTGTGAAAGTGTGAAAACATATTTGAGTTTTCAAGATTTGCATTCAAGCTTTTAGGTTTTCTCAAAGAAGTGGAATAGGATTGCTGTAATTTTTTTATTTGATCTTCATTAGGTGTAATACTTTCTGTATCTCTTGTATTTCTGAATACTGATGTTTAAGTGCAGAATCAAAGGGTGTTCTGATTTCTGTGGTGTTTGTGTGCCAAAGGAAGTGTGTGACTTGAGGTTTTCAAGGTCACTTCTTTGGTGGTATGTTTGTAATCTGGATTTTGATTGCATAGTAGATACCTAGTGGTTTTTGGGGACTAGATGTAGCTCTTGGGATAAGAGTAAACCACTATAAATTGCTTGTGTGCTTTTCTCTTACCTTGAACTCATTTAAATTATGCTTTTAAGTTGTTCTTAACTCTGCTGATATAAACAATCGATTGAATTGCAAAAACAACCAATTGATTTTCTGATAATCAACTTTAACAGTTTTTGATTGATTGCTTTCTGGATTCCTATATCTGTGATTCTGCATTGAACTTCATTATACCTTCAAAATTTGCAAAAACATTCATAAACAATTCACGCCCCTCTTGTTTAAGGCCATATGTTTTAACATATGTATTTTAAAACTAATTTATGTCAACCATATTTTGAAATGCAGTTCTTAACGGAAGAAGCACGAATGACTTCGAAAGCCATAGCATATGTTAGACATTATTGGTCCACATATTTCATAAATTTTTATAACTCTAGTTTAGTTGATCAATAGTGTAGGGATTATATGTAATTTGATTAGTGTTTGTAATACATTTTGATCAATATATATTTGATTCTATGAATTTATCTGAATTTATGCATTTGTCTGGCTAGGTATATATAATTGAACAGCTAAATTTATATGGGAATTAGCACTAAACAGATTGCAATAAAAAAAAAACCAATATTTACAAGGGCGACTATTTACCATAGTGCACTTATAAACCCTGATTTAGAAGCATATACAAGTGCGACTACCAGAAATAGCCGCCCTTATAAATAGTATTTACAAATGCGGCTATACAGCCGCACTTGTACCTCCTCAATTTACGAATGCGTGCTGATCAAATACGGCAATATAGTCGCCCTTGAAAATGTAAAATAGCCGCCCTTGTTTAGCCTTTCTGCACTAGTGTATTGATATATTCCTTATTTATGATATGTTTTTCTTATTTTAAGACATGCATATTTCAATAAAAAAAAGTTTAAGAGATTCCATTCTAAGATAATTCACTTGCTTTTTTCTATACCTTTAAGTTTTTAAAATTATCTATTAATAATAAAAATTATTTGTTAATAATAAAAACTACTTATTAATAATAGAATTTATTTTAAATATTATATTAGTATTTAATTTAATTAATATAGTGATTAATTATTAGTCTCTATTTAATGATTTTTTTTAATTATAATGTTCTTGCAAGAGTCTAGAAGCAAACTTCTTATTCATTGATTGATTAACTTCTCGGTCTTCTTTCTCAGTACGAGCTCTCGGTCTGGGCTTTCGGCTTTAGGTTTGCTACTATTCTATTTTGGGTTTGGGCTTGGATATGACTTCAGGACTCTCGCTTCTCTATACTAGGTCAACGGGATCTCTCGGTTCTCTGTCTCCTCTCACAGGTGGGTGTGTGTGCCTGCAAGGTGCTCCAATGCCAAAGTTAAAACTGGTATTAGTTAATCATCAGATAAATTCACTCTACTTACCTCTTGGGTTGATCATCTAATTATAATGCTCTCTTATTGGGCTCAGAACCTGTTTGAGTTTTTCCTTTTGTACCTAATATTTATTAAAAACACACCTGGACATTTAGGCCTATTTTGTGGGCTTTGCTACAGTAGTTAATTTAATATTATTTATTTATTTTTTACATTCACTCACCATTTCGGTCCAACCTTCCAGTCCAACCTTTTGGCCTACACAGTACTTTAGTCCCCCAGGCATGAGGAATTTGAAAAGACGCAATGCTTATTAAAAAGTGAAAAGTTGCATTTAGTGGCTGTCATAAAAAATATTTTTTGAAAATGGCTTTTATTTTGTAATAAATACATTTTCATACAAAGAGATTGCATCGTTTCATGTGCCTCTCCTTACTGTGCTGACTGATGGGACAAATGATGAACCCCTGATTGCAAGGGCATTGTGAATGCTATAAATATTTGGTTTCATATTGATCCTGCCTGTTGACCGGAACGCTGGAAACTGCCTCGTCAAAGGATCGACGTGCGCACCGCTTCTCACCTCCGTTCCTCTTCGGGATCTGCCTCAAGAACCTGCAAAGAAACAGTACGGCGCCGCTGCGGCCGATCGCACTCCAACGCTCAAGTCAGTGACGGTATCACCAAATACTAAGAGAACAAGAACCGTGCAAATCCTCTCTCACAGTCAGCTCTATCACTCGCAAGCGTAAAGTGTATAAACTGAACGTGCATACCTCAGAAAGTTTGTTGAGAACTCTTATATACCTGGTGGCTTTCTCTCTCCTGGCAGTTACAGACTTGGACACGTGGCTCGCATCCGACTGTACACGTGCCATCATCTGGAGGCTCCTTGACTTGGCGCTGCTTCTACTCTCATTTTGGCTAAGTTACGTATGCATGGTACTGCCCAGTGCATAGCTAACTTGGGAGTGCGATCTCTACTGGAACTGGCGAGTTAGGGGCCTTCATACACCTTCCCTGTGGTCTCGCCGGCCGCCTTCATAATCTGCTTCTCCTTCATCTTTAGCGATGTGCTTGCTCTGGCGATCTCCAACAACTAGGTCGCCTGAATCTACATCTGGCGACTTCATCTTCAACCTGGTGATCGCCGACTCTGGTAAGCTGGAGATCGGAATACGCCAACTTGACAACTGGCGACTACGCAAGCCCCCCGACTTCCTTCCCTTCTGCCAACCTGGCGCCTTGTCAACACGCTCATACTGTAGCTGGATGCCACGTCATCACTCCCGACTACCAGGGCGGTACACATATTATTTAGCCTACTACTGCTTTCATTCTTGCTTCCGAAAGATTTAGCCGAATATTCTCAGAAGGTACGATGTCTTCTTCAAGCTCTATTTCCGTTTCTGATGAATTTACAGGGTTTTCGAGCGCGAGTAATGGGTCTACTGGAAGAGTGATTGAGACTAATAAAGATATTGATTTGGTTGTTTCATCTGCTACAATTTCTTGTATGAAAGATTTGAGTGAAGAAGCTATAGATGCTGAGGCAGAAGAAAGGGCCGAGAGAGCAGAAGAGAAACTGAGCCTTCGTCTCGGTTATGATTGGGTTACCCCTAAAGTTTGGGAGTACATTTCTCAGTATCGCTATTCTTCAATCATTCGTTGTTTTCTTTCCAACATTTCTATTTATTGTCCTGATGCAACAGATGAAGTTATTTCTTTTCGGCACGCCCGAGCCATTTGCAATGTTTGCTACGGCCATGATGGCGAGAGTTGTGAATTCTTCTATTTTTATGAATGTCTTTTCACTAACTTTCATGTTAGGTTTCCTTTAGATTTATTTTAAATTGGCGTCCTTTTTTATCTCAATGTTGCCCCTACTCAACTTCACCCCAATGGTTGGGCTTCTATGCAAGCTTTTAGTATTTTATGAAAATTTCTTTCATTTTCTCCTAGTCCGAGAGCTTTCTTATAATATTATAGTTCTCGACCTGACAAGCGACCTAGTTGGTTATCTTTGATTAGCAAGTCAAAAATTTGTTTCCTTTCTCCGTTTACCTCTTCTTATAAGAACTTTAAAGGCGATTTCATCAAAATACTTATTGAGAAAGCTAGAAAAAATTATTTCTATGATGGTGATGTTCCGAAATTTCCTCTCTATTGGACGCGTTCTCCTTTGAAGTTTAACTCCTGGTCATATCGTTCAATGAACGCAGAAGACCGACATGTTCTTTTGGTACTTGGTGACTTATCATAGAAAATTCCTACTCGCGCTTTGTTACAATTGTACACCTCTCGTAGGCCACGATAGGATTTTATTCATATGTGATTTTTTCGTGTTCTTTCTCTTTACAAGAAGAGAATTTTAACTTTGCTAAATATTTTGTTTTTTTCAGGTTTAATGGCCGCTACCAATCCGACAGGACAAGCTTACTTTCAAATATTCTTAGCAAGGCTGAAGGTTCAACTCCTCAACCCGAGAGAGAAGTTCGACATGAAATAGATATGAAGTTGTTGAACCAATTTCTCGAGTGGAAGTTGCCATCAAAACCAGTAACACCGAGAATGCTGATGTTGGGCCTTCTGAAAAGAGCAAGAAGCGAGACAAAAGTAGTAGACAATCACATTCTTCTTCTAGACGTCATTGTCATGTTGCCGACAGTTCTTCTTGGGTTCTTCCAGAAACAATTTTTTGTTGCCTCTACACGTTTTTCGTATTTGTTCAAACTAATCTTGATGAGCCTTCTCGTCATATGCTTAAGACGTCTGATATTGCTTCTTTAGCAGATTTAGTGGTTAAACTTGCAAGTCGCGTTTTGTTAATTGGCAAGGCTATCAAAGAAGAAAGTATAAGAGGTATTTCTTCTTCTGAGCTTGAAAAGTTAAAAAAGAGAGTTGGCCGAGTCAGGTAAAAATCTGGAATTGGATCTTGAATCCAACTCATCCTTAACTACTCAAGTTAAAGAGTTATCAAATCTGAATTCTCAATACAAGGCCGAGAAGGAATCGCTAAAGGGTGAAATTGCCAGTTTGATTGCTGAAAGATTGAAACTTCATGATGAAAATCAACCACCGAAAGAAGGCTTGTCAGATTTGTCTTCCGCGAAGCAAGCTGATGCCGAGATTATACATCATTTGCAACTTGAGATAAGTCAACTGAAATCAAATGTGTCAGAAGCTGAGGGCTACGTTATTGAGCAACGTAAATTGGGTTTTGACAAAGCTCTTCAGCAAGCCAAATATTTTTACAAGATTCCCTAAGATGAACGAAACTTTGATATTGGAAAAGATTTTCACAACGCTGAGCTTATCCCGGTTGACGAAATTCCTTATGATGAAACACCAGAAGAAGGAACTGTGCATGGTGATGAGAATCTTGATGCCAAAGGATGAATTAGCGCTTACTTTTATTTTTGTAATAGTTCCCGGTTATGAGTTATCATGTTTCTTCTTGGCCTTTCATGGCCCTTTTTTATTATATGAAACTTAAACATATATAATATTTTATTTTCTTCGTAGCTTTCTTATCAACCTTTCAACTCACCTTTCTGATCATTATCTTTCGGTTATGTAATAAACTTTAAGAAACAAAATGAACAAGTGCTTCAAATTAATACTTTGAATAATTATAACAAGATTCAAATTAGGAATAAAAGAAAAACTTAATCTACATATAGAACTTCTAGATTGATGTGAATACAACAACAACAATACATGATTCTTTGACATTCATAGGAGCAACTTGAGTTGGTCATGAAATGGCACTTTACTTAGAATTGGATCAATGTTCTAATTCAAGAACTCACCAAGACTTTGCACCAAACCAAAGCTCATATGGAGGTCCATATATTGTCAAATGGAATCAACAACAAAGAATGAAGAACAGAATTAAAACAACCGAACAGAAATGAAAGGAAAGCTACTGCACCGAACAGAAAAATGGAAACAAAGCTGGAAACACAATTTCAAACGGTAAACATGAAAGGAAACACTAGAAACTAAGAAACTACCGAATGAAAATTGAAGAAATGAAAGAAGAACACTTATAGAAAGGAGCTTGCTGGATTTTGAGAATTGGAGAAACAATTCACGCCACTTGGAGCCTTGTTCCAAGATAAGTGAAGGAGTGCCGCCACTTGAAGCTCACCATTGCTCACAAGATAAGGCAAAGGAAGAAGAAGACTCAAGACTCACAATTTCTCTCTAAATTTGAGTATAGTCTCTCTACTTTAAATTCCAAATCTGATTTGTACAAGGGCAGCACCTTTATTTATAGCCTATAAGGTGCTCAAATGCAAAGCCAAATGTGCCTCAAATGAGACTCAAATTCGGCGCCAACTAGTGCATGAAGGAAGTGTGACTTTCCTTCCTAGTTTGGCACCTCCTAATTCCTATCTACACTCCCCCCTAGCCTCCCTTACTACTTACACCTATTTATTACATCCGCACCCCTATTCTATAGAAGAAATAAGAAGAGCCATCTTATTATACTCTTGTCCCAAAGCTCTTGCCATGCTCCTAGTGATTCGTTGGGCTTGGGCCCCTTGTTGGGCTTGGACCCCTTGTTGGGCTTGGGCCCCTTGTTGGGCTTAGGCTTCATGGGCTTGAGCATCCTCTACTTGGTTTCCATCATAGATGTATTCAAAGATTTTGACCCTTCGATTTATTAAATAAATTTCATAAAAACTGTATTGACCAGTCCTCGGACATCGTTGACCGCTAGTAATGGTGGGCCATGTAAGCTGGGTCCCACGAGCGGCATGAGCTAATGTCTCACAAGGCACGTGAGCCAAGGTGCCAAAGAGTGGTCAGACGTCGTTCACCAGGATGTGCAGATGTGTCCTCGGCAATACAGTGAGGGCGTTGTGACATCGGACATCGGTGACTTAAATAGCAGAGCTAGGCCACGAGAGGTAGGTCCCATACAACACACCAGTTATCAGTAGGGAGAAGCCTACATCACGAGGGGTCCATGCGTGTGGTGTGAATGACGCGTTCATGCGTAGCACTAGTGATGAGCCCCTGGAAGAGCTAAGGCTCATTAGGGTTATGTTCCAGGGGCAAGCTGCATGCATGGCACGTGAATAGCTAGGGGACTCCCTGGACTAAAGGCCCCAGAGATTAGGTGCACAAGTTGGTACCCAGGTGGTCATCCCGTCAGAGGTTGCACTTCAGTAAGGTAGCCTTACACGCTAGATTGCCCTAGGAGTGGGTGATAGCGGTGCTAAGGCATGCCTTCAGGAACCCTAAATGCGGTTAGCGGAAACAGCGGAAACCCTAGAGTATATAAAGGGTAGTAACAAACCTAATAAGCTAGGCAACATTTACGCGAATACACACTTAGATTTCACAGAGCTTTACGGCTAATTGTTTTTGGTGTTTCCTAGCCCTAGTACTGACTTGAGCGTCGGAATGCAAACGGCCTCTAGGGCGCCCCTTTGTCTTTGCAATTTTAGGTGTTTGATCGTAGGAAAGTACGAACGAAGGCAGAGAGATTTGGGCGTGTGATCGTCGTAGACGTACAAAACCAATCGAGTCAACCGGAAGGAACATTTGGCGCCCACGGTGGGCCACGATCTAAAACTTTGTCCCATTCGCAAGAACAGAGCGAAGATCCATCAAGATAAGGAACACGAAGCAAGGATCGGTTGCATCAAATAGAGGCGAGAGCCTCACCTTGCAACAGATCATGGAAACGATGTGCGCCCTTCAAGGAACGGTGGCAACATCATGATTGGATCAAGAACGCATCCAAATTCATCTGGCTGAGTCACAAGCGAGAAACGAAGAACTACACAGAACCAATGAGGAATTGTGCAAAAACTTGCAGACTTAGGCGGGGGAACGAGAGGTGGAAGAGCAAGAACCTGCTACACTACCCAGGGATTTCCTGAGGCCATTCTCACAACAGATCATGGACGCTATGATACCGGCCATGTTCGTGGGTCCTAAAGCCACCGTCATAGGTGTAGAAGACCCAGAGGCTCATCTCACGGCCTTTCATACACAAATGATGTTGGTTGGGGGCTCTAATGCGGTGTGTTGCAAGCTTTTCATGAGCACGCTAGCGGGCACAGCGCTGTATTGGTTCATCAGCATCCCTGATGGGCACGTGACGTCGTTCACGCAACTTTCTAAGCTGTTCAGGGAGCAGTATATAGCGAATTGGTCTCCCCCACCAATTTCTTACGATCTTTTCAACATAAGACAGTATCAGGGAGAGTCCCTGAAGGGGTTCCTCAATCGTTTTGGGGCACAAGTGGTGAAGCTGAACACCAAAGACGAGACCATGATGGTACACGCGTTCAGAAAGGGGATTTTGTCGGGACCCTTCAGTGAATCGCTCATTAGGAACCGCCCCAAGACTTTCGACGAGATTAGGCGTCGAGCGGTGGCTCATATTGTTGCGGAGGGAGAAGTCAACGAGAAGCGCGCATGCGTTGTTCCCCCGCGCCCGCGAGCACCAGATCGACCTCAGCCCTTGATGGTGCATAAGGCAACGACGGAGAAGAGGGCCCCAGCAAAGTAGTAGCCCTACGAGCCCAGCAAGCCCCAGACTAGGGGGGCGCGAGAGAGAAGGTGCTACCAAGGCACAACTTCCTAGTGGAATTGAAAGACCTGATCGGGGTCCCCAACATAGCGGAGAGGTTGAAGATGCTCGCAAAGACTGACAAGAAGTTGGGGCCTAAGAAGAACGTCTGGTGCGAGTTCCACCAAGCGTTTGCCCACCCCTTTTGGCGCTTGGACACCAGTTAGACGAGCTGGTGAAGAATGGTTTTCTGAAGGAGTACTTGATGGAGTTGCAGGGAACCCAAACCTTGACAGCGCCAGAAGGAGATCAGGGGCATGAGATGCCCATTCATGGCGAGATTCACACATTCTCGGGGGGTTTCTCAAGTGGAGGGTGCACCGCTTCTCAGTGGAAGAAATATGCACGAGCGGTGATGACAGTAGAATCACAGGAGGCAGATTAGGCCCTTGACGTCGACCTTGTCTTCAACAAGGCCGACCTCCAAGATGTCGTCCCATACGCCAATGACCCAGGGTGATCTCAGTAGTGACCGCAAGGAGAAAGATGCATCGTTTACTGGTGGATCAGGGAAGCTCGACCGACGTAATGTTTTGGTCAACCTTCAACAAGTTGCAGTTGTGTCTCGATCAACTAAGGCCCTACACTACTATTTGTATGGTTTTGCGGGAGACCAGGTGGAAATGCGTGGGCACCTAGAGCTGAGGACCACCTTCACAGATGGCGTCGCCTCCCGCACAGAGAACATGAGGTACCTTGTTGTCAACGCCCCCTCCACTTACAACATACTGTTGGGTAGACCTGCGCTGAACAGGTTGAGGGAGGTGGCGTCGACGAGGCACATGAAGATAAAGCTGCTTGACTTGGGAGGAACAGTGATCCCGATCAAGTCAGACCAAAAAGAGGCTAAGAGATGCTACGAGAATAGCCTCAAGATAAAGAGACAGGTGTTCACAGTCACCATTCGTCCTTGGGATCGCCCGTGTTGAGATCTCCCGAGAGAGGGGACCCGAGCCAACTGGCGATGTTCTGGAGTGGGAGATCGGTGGAAAATCTTTCAAGCGAGCCAACTGGCGATGCATCCCGGGGAGGAACGCAAGACAGCGCTCATGATAAAGCTGTCTTGCTACTGTTACACAGTTATGCCCTTTGGGCTGAAGAATGCAGGTGCCACCTACTAGAGGCTGATGGACAGAGTGCTCGTGCCCATGATAGGGCGAAATGTGCAAGCCTAGGTGGACGACATGGTGGTGACCTCACAAGCGAAGGATCAACATCTAGCTGATCTGGAAGAGCTATTTACAACAATAACTAAGTATAGACTGAAGCTGAACCCCGAGAAATGCGTGTTCAGGGTGGAAGCGGGTAAGTTCTGGGGTTTCCTACTCATCGAGCGTGGGATAGAGGCGAACCCCGAGAAGTGCGTTGCAATCCTCGCGATGAGGAGCCCGATCTCAGTGAAGGAGGTGCAACAGTTGACAGGGTGGATGGCCGCTCTGTCCAGATTTGTATCATCTGGAGGAGACAAAGGTCACCCTTACTTCCAGTGTCTAAGGAGGAATAGCAGGTTCATCTGGACCAGGGAGTGTGAGGAGGCGTTCCTCAAGCTGAAGGAGTACCTGGCCAGTCCCCCAGTGTTGTGCAAGCAACAGTTGGATACTCTGATCCGCCTGTACTTCGCAGTGACAGAACGGGAGATCAGTTCGGTCCTTGTGCAGGAACATGACCAAGTACAGAAGCCGATATACTTTGTGAGCAAAGTATTGAAAGGGCCTGAGGTAAGATATCAGGCCCTAGAGAAGGCAGCCCTGGCAGTGGTGTTCTCAGCAAGGAGACTTCGCCACTACTTCCAGAGTTTTACCGTGGTGGTGATGACAGACCTGCCTATCCGCAAAGTCCAACAGAAGTCGGACATGGCGGGAAGGATGGTACGATGGGCAGTGGAACTATCAGAGTTCGATGTCCAGTACGAGCCCCGAGGTCCTATCAAAGGCCAAGTCTACGTAGATTTTGTGGTAGAGCTCTCCTCGGCAGATGCACATCAAGAGGAAGCCAAATTCCGGTGGGTGCTCCCTGTAGATGGGTCCTCTGACCAACAAGGCAGTGGAGCTGACGTCATCTTGGAGGGACCAAACGGGCTATTGATCTAGTAGGCCCTACGGTTCGCCTTCAAGGCCAGCAACAACCAAGCGGAGTGTGAAGCTTTCTTCACTGGCATTCTATTCGCCAAGGAGATGGGTGTGTAGAGTTTCTTGGCGAAGAGTGATTGCCTACTAGTTACGGGTCAGGTGACAGGAGAATACTAGGCCAAAGACCCTCAGACGGCCACATACCTAGGTTACGTCCAAGTTTTGAAGGGGTCGTTCTTGGTGTTCGAGCTGGTACACGTTCCTAGAGAGCAGAATGCCCGAGTCGACTTGCTAGCTAAGCTCGCCAGTTCAGGAAATGGAGGCAGATAGAGGACTGTCATACAAGAAACCCTGAAGACACCTCGAACCTTCACAGCAGATAATCTGGTCGGGGTCCATCAGGTCAGCACGTCGAGAGAGGGGGTGAGGAGTCATCGGTCACTGACTCAGGAGACACTGAAAACTCCAAGGATAAGCACATATCAAGGTCCTGGGGAAGAATCACTACAGGTCTACCTGGTCAAAGGAGGAGAAACCTAGATGATGCCCTACAAGCGCTAGCTGGCTGATGGGATACTCCAATTGGAACCCACAGAGGCATGGAAAATAAAGAAATATTCTGCCAAGTACACTCTCATCGGCGGAGGTTGGTTTAGACACGGGTTCACCCACCCAATCTTGGTATGTATAAGGGGCGACCAATGCGCACGAATAATGGCAGAGCTCCACGAAGAGATATGCGGGAGTTATATCAGTGGTCAATCTCTAGCATCGAAGGCCATTCGTGTCGGATACTATTGGCCAACTGTTCCTGCCGGTTGACTCGAAACACCTTCATGCGCCTACGTCACTCCTACGTCCAAAATCGTTGCGTTCACACGTGCCTTTCCTATGATGAACACCTTAAAATACAAAGACAAGGGGCGCCCTAGAGGTTGTTTGCACTCTGACGCTCATGTCAGTACTAGGGCTAGGAAACACCGAAACTGTATAATCTTGCTACTGTGTGTGTGTTTAGCGACGCAAGAGAATTTCCAATTGTCAAGTTTGTTACCTTGCTATTTATAGACTGAAACTAGGGTTTCCTCTTTACCCAAAATGGGCTTTTTCTGATTGGCGGGCCCAACACTGTTGCTACCTTACTCTTAGGACAACCTAGCGCGTAGGATCCCTAACGGGAGTGCAACCTCTGACGGGCTGACCACCTAGGTCCCTCCTCGTGCACCTGATCTCTGGGGTCACCCGCCTCTGAAGTGCCCTAGCTGTTCACGTGCCATACATGCAGCTCACCGCTGGAACGTGACCCGCGCAGGTCATATTCTTCCAGTGGCTCTACACTTTGTGTTATTCCTGAATGCGTCATCCACTCTACACGCATGGGCCCTCGTGATCTAGGCTTCTCCCTTACTGATAACTGGTGTTTGGTCTGGGATCCACCCCTCGTGGCCCAGATCTACTGTTTGGGTTTCTGATGTCCGATCTCTCCACACTATCTAGTGGCATGTTGATACATCCTGATGACTGATGTCTAACCACTCTTGGCTCCTTGGCGCACGTGCTTTGCGAGATACTGGCCCACGCCGCTAATGGGACCTACTTACGTGGCACCAACATTACCAGTGGTCAGTCAACGCCCAAGGTACACAACATAAGGGAAGACTGCACGAGGTACGCACAACAGTGCAAGCAGTGTCAGCAACATGCTGACGGGCACAAGGCGCCACCAGAAGATCTCACGTCGATTTACAGCCCTGGCCATTCCATCGATATCCTGGGACCCTTTCCTTTGGCCATACGACAAATGAAGTACCGCTTCTTGGCGTCCTTCTTAGATTGGCGGAGACTGCTTAGTTCTTGCGTGAGAGCGGTTTCGCGAGCGGCAAAGACCCGAGCCTATAGGGCCAGCTCATCCTTCTTCCTCTCCTCCGCCAAAGCCAGATCTTCCTTCGCCTTTACCTTCGCCAGAGCCAGTTGCTCCTTCATGCTCGCCTCAGCCTTGATCGTGAGGGCGTCGGAATAGACAAGGAATTCACCTAGGCCATGGCCCATGTGCTCCCTTATCATATCCTCTTCCAAATCGTCTGCTGCCCCTTTTTCTTGGAAGCTTTTGAGGGCGTGCTGAAGGACAGCGGGAAGCTCGGGGGCGGGTGGAGTTTGGTCATTCCTAGGGGCGCTCTCCCCACCACCTCGAGCGCAAGAGGTCCGCGGGGGGAGGAGGCACTGGGAGGTTGATCCCTGAAGGAGGCGGGACGGCTACTGGTGGCAGAGTGAGAGGTCGTCGCAACAGCCACTCTTCGCCTTTTAAAGACAATGCCCTCTTCGGTGTCCTCATCATCGTTCGAATCAATCGCCACTACGCCCTTGTTCTTCTCAAGGGGGGTCAGAATGGGCAAGGCTTGGGTAGTGGCGAGCGGAACCGCAACAATAGGGGCAGAAGGCGCTGAAGCACCAATGCCACTCAGTGCCCCTTGGCAGCGGGCAAGGACATCATCCAGCCTAGTCCTCTTTTCTTCGTTGAGCACCATACCTGCACAAGATAAACATAAGAAGACGATCCTATGCAAGGTGCAGCCAAACCAGAAACACAAGAGCACCAGTACAAAATGTATAATGCGTAAGTTAAAGCAAGCAAGTGTAAAGCAAGGGGGAGGGAGAATGGAGACAAACCAATATAGCCCTTGAGGTCCAAGGCACTATACTCGTCGAGGCTCTTGGATTTCCTAAACTTCAGCTTCTCCACCCAGTAAAGGGGGAATCCGTTCAGAAGAGTACCGTCATGGTCGGTGCAGCAGACCTTGAAGAACTTCCCTTTGAAGCCCTTGTAAGACTGCTGGAACAGGGTGAGGAGAACCCTCCCCGCCACCCCATTGAAGCTTACCCAAAGCTTCTTCCCGGGACTTTTGGCCTCAAAGAAATGGAGGAAAACGTCGACAGAAGGAGGGTGTCCGAAGTGGTTGCATAGAATTGAGAAGGCCCTCTTGAAGGCCCAACTGTTTGAATGCAACTGGGTGGAAGCCACGTTGACCTCCGTTAGAAGCGCCCGCTCAAAGGGCGAGAATGGCAAGCGGAGTTTGATCCGCTTGAATACGGTGTCGTAGAGGAAGAAGAAGGGTTCCCCATAGTTGGTGCGATCATCAGCGCACACGGGTTCACCCTTCGCGCATGGCCTAACGGAGACGTATGCATCGCATTCCCTCCCAAACACGCGACTTATACAAGTAGCCTCGTCCTCCCTATGCTTTATCACATCCCCACCGGAAGTAAGTGAGGAGGTCTTAGCAAGAAGATCGTTAGAGGCCCAAGGGTACAGGGCTTTGTAGTCAATGCTGGGGGGAGCGCCGAGAGGAGCGTTGGAAGGAGCGTTGGGAGGAGGATTGGATGTGGTTTTTGTTCGAGCCATCTCGAAGAAAGCTAAAAAAGAAAGAAAAGAAAGGAAGAAAATGAAGGTTCAGAAGAAGGCGATGGTGTAACTAAGTAAAACTAGAAAGACAAAAGATGCGAGGAAACCCAGAAAAACAGAGGAACAAAGGAAAAGCAAAGAAAACCTAAAATGCAGAAATTTAAACAGTCCCAGACAGTTATTAAGCAGCGGAATCGAAAGAAAAGGGCAATAATGCATAAAGATCATACCTTTTGATCAAAGGAGGTTGAAAGTTTTAGTTTTTGGAGAAAGAAAGTGAGAGCGTTCGAACAAGAAGAAGAAACGTGCAAAGGAGTTTTAGAAAGTGATGGAACAATGATCGAAGCGCGCGTTTTTGAATGCTCAACGTAAACGAAGAAGCGCAAGCGGCGTTAAGTCCTGGTCGTTGATCTAGACACGTGTGCGTAGATTATAACGGGCACTTAGAAGTGTCACTTCAGTGCACTGTTCACGTCCTGTCACACATAGCCACGTAAGTCGCCAGGGGCGAGGACTTAGTCTCTTCGCTGAACAAGTTAACAACTCAAGACTGGGGGGCTTGTGTACCAACCAGTCCTCGGACATCGTTGACCACTAGTAATGGTGGGCCACGTAAGCTGGGTCCCACGAGCGGCATGAGCCAGTGTCTCGCAAGGAACGTGAGACAAGGTGCCGAAGAGTGGTCAGACGTCGTTCACCAGGATGTGCAAATGTGTCCTCGGCAATACAGTGAGGGCGATGTGACATCGAACATCGATGACTCAAACAGCAGAGCTGGGCCACAAGAGATGGGTCCCAAACAACACACCAGTTATCAGAAGGGAGAAGCCTAGATCACGAGGGGTCCATGTGTGTGGTGTGAATGACGCGTTCTGACGTAGCATAAGTAATGAGCCCCTGGAAGAGCTAAGGCCTATTAGGGTTACGTTCTAGGGGCAAGCTGTGGCACGTGAACAACTAGGGGACTCCCTGGACGGATGGCCTCAGAGATTAGGTGCACAAGTTGGTACCCAGGTGGTTATCCCATTAGAGGTTGCACTTCAGTAAGGGAGCCTTACGCGCTAGATTACCCTAAGAGTGGGTGATAGCGGCACTAAGGCATGCCCTCAGGAACCCTAAATGTGCTTAGTGGAAACAGCGAAAACCCTAGAGTATATAAAGGGTAATAAAAAACCTAATAAGGTACGCAACATTTACACGAATACACACACAGATTTCACAGAGCTTTACGGCTAAGTCTTTGGTGTTTCCTAGCCCCAGTACTGACTTGAGCGTCGTAGTGCAAATGGCCTCTAGGGCTCCCCTTTGTCTTTTAAATTTCAGGTGTTTGATCGTAGGAAAGCATGAACGAAGGCAAAGAGATTTGGGTGTGTGATCGTCATAGACGTACGAAGGCAATCGAGTCAACCGGCATGAACAAAATTTTTTGAACATTTTTGTTAACCTTTCGGTCCAACCGCGGTCCAACCTTTTGGCTAACCTTTCAGTATTGGCTCACCATCTAACCTATCAAAAACATCATATATATGCGACATGCTTAATTTCAATATTTAACTTTTTATTTTATTCATAGTTTAGAAACGTTGGATTGTGTAAATTCTTATAAAACGTTTATTTTTCTTTGTGAAGTCTTACCTGTGTGGGACACCTTTTTTGTTAAAAAATACTTTCTCGAGGGTGATTCATCTTTAAGTAGAAATATCACAAGTTAGAACCACATGTGATCTCAGGAAGGTTTTCACTTGGAATGAAAGCATCCTAGACCAGGAAATTTAGATTTTGAATGATATACACTCTCGAGAGGGATTTCACCTGGAGAAAGCATCCTAGACCGAGAGGTTTAGAATTTGAATAAAATACACACTCACAAGGGATTTCACCTGGAGTGAAAGCATCCTAGCCTAATAGGTTTGAAATTTGAATAAACTACACTCTCGGAAGGGATTTCACATGGAGTGAAAGCATCCTAGGCCGAGAGGTTTTGAAGCGATATTAAGAAAGATTTATGCTCGTGAATAACTTCTTCAGTAATGATTCGATCTTGGATGAAAGTTTCTTTACATAAGAGAAACCATCCTTGTCAGGAAGCTTTATACAAAATTTTGATATTTTTCTTTACAACATACTTAACTAAAATCAAACTTTAGATGGCTTGCATTCCATGTTCTCGATATAATCTTTCCATCTAATGTTTCCAACCTATAAGCTCCATTTTATAGATTTTCCACTATTCTAAATGGGCCTTCCCAATTAGGTGCTAATTTTCCTTGTTACGGATATTTTCTGGCATCAGTTCTCATCCTCCACACTAAGTCTCCTTCATTGAAACTTCTCGGCTTGACTTTAGCGTTAAACCTTTTACATGTTCTTCTCTTCACCACCTCCTCCCTTAGTTTTGCCTTTTCTCGAAGCTCTTCGATTAAGTCTAAATCTGTTCTCAAGCATTCATTATTGATATTCAAATCTTCTATTTTCCTTCGCAAAGTTGGTTTATTTACCTCAACTGGCATCATGGCGTCAATACCATATGTAAGGTTGAATGGAGTTTCACCATTTGTTGTTTGAGGCGTGCATCTGTATGCCCATAATATCTCCGGTAACTTTTCGGCCCATAATCCTTTTGCACTCCCAAGTCTTCTTTTTAGTCGAACCCTAAAGGCAGCCCCATTTTTAGGTTTCCTATCCTACCCTTGTTTCTTGTTTTCCAAGGCACCATCTCCTATAAAAAGGGTGCCATACTCCTTGTATTTTTTTCATGTGGAATTGGAATAGAAAGTTTACTTTATACAATTTGTGTGAGGTGTTTGTGAGGCTTGTTTCTTCTTAGCATTAGGTCTCATCTTGAGTGATTTGAGAACTCTCAAGTAGTTCTCATCAACACTTATCTTAGAGGAAAACCACACTCCAAGTGGCGTGTCCAACTCTCTTCCATCACAAAAGAATTTCCTTCCTTCATCCCTTCAGTTTTCCATTGCTCCATTTATCTTTGTGTTCTTATGTTCTTATTTTCCTCCATTGTCAATTCGATTTCCATCATGCTTTTATGTTTCCTTTCATGTTCATTTAATTTTCGCCCTTCATCATCAATCACCATATAGTTGTATTCTTCCTTCGCCCTTTAGAAATGAACCTTCACACTTACTTAACCACTTCGTTAAGTTCGTGTCCGATGGGGATCTTCTTTGGGTTCTCCCATATAATTGATAAAAATCTCAATCCTAAGTAAAGTATCATATCTAAAATGGAATCATCTAAAATCAACTCACATCATTTCCTCTCTTGGCTTCATTCTCACATCATCATTCATCCTCGGATCCAAATTCGCCATAGCTACCATATTCCTGGTCTCGTCCCATCTTATAGGCATTCTTGGCTCTTAAACCATCTTAAGCCCTACTACATAACATTCTCAGGCTACTCTTTGATCCACATATATGGTTGTTATATCTCTGCGTTCAGCCGAAAATTTCATGGCCAAGTGTGGTGTTGACACTATGGCTCCCAACTTGTTCAACGATGACCTTCCCAACAAAGCATTATGAGGTGCGTGCATCCACCACTAAATACCTGATTTTAATAATTTTTGTTACATTTCCTCTTCTAAATGTTGTCGACAAATCAATGTAACCTTTCGTATCAACCCTCTCACCCCATAATCCAATTATTTGTTCTTGAAAGGGTACCATATCTTCTTTCATCAAATGCAACTTACGGAAAGTTTCCCAAAATAAAATATCAACTGAACTCTCTTGGTCTACAAGAGTTTTCATCACGACATATTCCTCAATCTCCGTCCTTATCACCGTCAGATCATCTTATTCCGGATCAATTTCTTGAAAGTTTTCATCAGTAAATAACATTGGTGGTAATCTCCTCTTTTTAAAGACATGATTTACAATTCTGGAAATCCTCAAAAGAGGGGGGGTGAATTGACCTTTTAAAACTTTCTCACAGAAACAGTGTTTAACACAGTTTTACAGAAAATAAATCGATTTATGTGAAAATGAACAGATTTATTTCAGCACTGTTTTTGTTTGAAAAGCGTTTATACAGCAAGGTTAATCACAAGATTATGCAGATAGATTTTCCAGATGCACACACATAGATATCAGATTGAAAAACAGTGAAAAACAAAAACAACAAACCTTAATTCCAATTAATGTGATTTAGGTTCAGTTAAGGGCTTGACACTTAGTGAGACAATCTATCACACTCAACCTGTTTTATTAGCCTTTAACAGATTATCAGTGTTCTTATTGAAACCAGACAGTTTTCTAGAAATTTAGAACAGTATGCACAACGCCCAGAAAGAACAGATTTATTTTCAATTGAACAGATTTATTTCTTTGTTGTTTTATCAATTATGCAGAAACGAAATTGCAGAGAGTGAGAGAGAATGAACATAAGCAGTTATACTGGTTCACTCAACTGAGCTACATCCAGTCTTCACCAAAACCAGGTGGAAATCACTAAAATACAGTACAACCAAGTACAATTCCCACTGTTCAGGTACTCTTGGTCTTGCATTGCTAGAAAGCATCTTGTTCCTAAGAACTTAGGTACTCTTGCTGAAAAAACCTATTTCAGCACACACCCACTCTTCAAGAAAACCTATCAAGAAGAGTGTTCAACCAAACTATTACAAGAAATGAGAAGTGAAACGACTACACCTGATTGAGGATACAAAGATCTGCCTTAAACCAGTAGGCAAGATTGCTATAACAGTAGCTGCACCGCACACCAAGCTTTTGGAACCAAACCAAGAACAAGCACTTTTTGATTTTTGAAATCTTTGAAGAACAAATGCTAATCCTTTGTAAACTTTTAATTCTCTGCTGTCAAAACTTGTTTTTGCAAATGTATGAACGATTCTAAAACTCAGAAACAGGTTTTCATTTTATAGAAAACCAACTTATAACAGATTTTTGAAAAACAGTTAAAGCTGTTATAAAATGAACAGATTGAAAATAAAATGAATAGATTTATTTTCAAAAGCAGTTAGAGAATTTGTTAAGTGAGGAGACTTAGTCAACCATTCTGGTGCTGAGATAAAACTGAAAATCGTTTAAGCTTGACATGGCACCAGAGACAAAAAGAATCTATTCATTTACAGATGAACAGATTTATTTTTCAAAACGAAAATAGAAAAGCTTAACTGTTTGAAACACAGTCGTTTTGAAAGATAGAAGACTTAGTCAAAATACATGATGCACAAAATCTAATTTTCACAAGACTTAGCCAAGGCATCAGTGTAAAAATGAATCTGTTTATTTAGAAAAGAACAGATTTATTTTTATGCAGTAAACGTGTTTTTTGTAAAACATGTGAAAAACAGTTTAAGAAAACTTATCCTTGTTCTTATCACATGGCCAGTGGTTATGAGGTGAGTTACTCAGCAAAAAGCACACTATTAGACAACCTCTAAGCACTACCTAAGACACACTTAAAGCAAAGCAAAATACAAATGAAATGTACATAGAAGTCTTCATCAAACACAATCTTGAAGGGGCAGCAACCATCTTCAACAATCTCCCCTGTTTGATGGAGACAAATCCCCATAGCTAACCTCATAACTTTGTTGCTTTAAGCACCTGCACTGCACCAGATTTTAAACCAGAAGAAAACAACAACATTGCATAGTATGAGAAATGGTTTTAAGGTGCAGAATTAACTCCCTGTTTCAGCTAGCCTCACCTAGCATGGTGAGCTATTTTACAGCAGCTATTTTTCTCCCCCTTTGGATTCATCAAACAACATATAAGCATAGGGAAAACAAATATGAAACAGAAACCATAACCATAATTGTCTAGAAAATAAAACCATATTGTTCACCATTACAGACATTTGAAAGCTGATAAAGAGAGCATTAAAAACAGATGACTACTGATCCTTCTAGTAAAGCTCTGCAAGTTGTGCCTGAACCCCTTAAATCTGATCATCAAGGTGTTGAAACCTTGCATGAGTAGTCTCAAAGTATGCCCTTTGTTCTGTAGACATTACATCAAGATGATACAACACTTGCCTTTCAAACATAGACATTGGTTCTCCTCGGTATTCTGGAGCTTGATAGGCAACTATGGCATTTGCAGCAACTTCCTCATGTACAGATTGGGTAGTAGGTGAGTCATCATCCATAGGAACAGCTTCATCCTCATCCTCATGTTCTGCTTAAGTGTCCTTCTCCTTGAGAACCACCCACTTGTCCTCAATTTTGTGAAATCCCATTTTGGTGAGAGTTGAATTATCAATCTCACTTACAGCTTTGATAGGGTCGTTTCTCTCATTTGTAACATCAACACCAAAGTAATCAATTAATTTGGAAACAAGAATAGCATAGGGAAAGCGGTAATCAGCCAACCTTTTTGACTTGAGCATGTGTTCATTGACAATGAACACCCAGTTTACCTTAATCTGGTTCATGATGCAATATAGGAGAATTAGATCCTCTTCATGTAAAACAGCATGGTTTGTTCCTCTTGGAATAAGTTGCCATGTTATGATGTAGGCAACTAGGCGTGGAGTGAGGTTCAAGTGCCCTGCATGGAACTTGTTTATACTCTTTGTAGGATTCCTCATGCAGCTTTTATAGTATTGCAGCTTGTTGAATTCTTGGATTCCACTGGTGTTTCCCTTTCCTACTTTCAATCCAGCATATTTTATTCCAGCCACAGAATTCCACACCTCACTTGTGATCTTCATCTTGGTCCCTTTCACATAAGAGACAACATTCTTTCCATCCAATGTGAGGTTAGTGTAAAACACCTTAACCAAGTCAGGATATACATTACCCGTTAATTCCAACATCTTTTTCAGTTTCTGGTACTTCAACACAGCCCTTGTTTCTACCAGTTTTTCATATTTCAGCCAGTTGAAATCCAGCACTTTGGGTATGTTAATCTGTTTTCTGCTTGTCTCGTGAATGTAGGCATTGATGCCTTCTTCATTTCCAGCGAACCAACCTTCTAGCACACCTTGAAATGTGGTTTGCTTCCCCTTATTTTTCTATTTCTTGGAAGAAGAAGCCATGGTTGAACCTGAATTCTTTTCTTGGTTTCAAATGATGAGAACAGAAAAGGAATAGCCAATGTGGGTAGCAAGTATTCACACAGATTTATATAGAAATGAATGGGTTGATATGGCAGTTATGAGTGGATATGCATGAAGATTTTATGCTCTGAATTTGTGCAGAGAATCTTTGAAAATATGCAGCAAATATTTAGGGTCACGATGCACATACTCATGCCTTTATTGAGCACCCAAACCATCAAATCCGTTACATAACCATGACCAAAACCGTCAAAGGTACAGAGGTTAATGCCCACTAGGTCAGTCAAGCAGTCAAATATCAAAATTTCTCTTTCCTAGTCATAAATGCATATCAGTGCAAAAAATAAACACATTCAATTACGAATAAACAGATTTAATTTTTCACTGCTAGGCACAATTGACATTTATAATACCCAATTCATTAAGCAGAAAATTAAACCTATCTTTGGCTAATGGTTTTGTGAACAAATCAGCAAGTTGTAAATCAGTACCAATGAACCTAATATCACATGTTCCATTAGATATGTGTTCCCTTAGAAAATGATGCCTAATTTCAATGTGTTTGGTTCTTGAATGCATGACAGGATTTTTTGTTAAGTTGATTGCACTTGTATTATCACACAGCAGAGGTATATGGTTAAGTAAGATACCAAAATCGTTCAATTGTTGTCTTAGCCATATAGTTTGAGCACAGCAACTCCCTGCTGCAATGTATTCTGCTTCAGCAGTGGAAAGAGCCACACAAGCCTGCTTTTTGCATTGCCATGAGATCAAGCTTGATCCAAGCAAATGACAGGTTCCACTTGTGCTCTTCCTATCAATTTTGCAACCTGCAAAATCTGAATCAGAATATCCAGTTAAGCTTAATGCAATATTACCTGGATACCACAAGCCAACTTCTTTAGTTCCTTGCAAATACTTCAAAATCCTTTTGACAGCATTGTAGTGTGATTCTTTAGGAGCAGATTGAAACCTTGCACACATGCACACTGCAAACATTATATCTGGCCTGCTGGCAGTGAGATACAGTAGTGATCCTATGAGTCCTCTGTATTTGGTTTCATCAACAGAAATTCCAGCTTCATCATGATCCAAATGACAACTTGTTGAGAAGGGTGTGCTGATTGGTTTACACTTGTCCATTTCAAATTTCTTCAGCAGATCCTTGCAATACTTAGCTTGACTTAAGAAAATGCCATCCTTGAGTTGTTTGACCTGCAAGCCTAGAAAATAGTTCAACTCACCCATCATTGACATTTCAAACTCACTCTTCATGACTTTCACGAAAGCTTCACACAATTCTCCATTGTTTGATCCAAAAATGATGTCATCCACATATACTTGGACTAGAATTGAGTCATCTCCTTTCTTCTTAATGAACAAGGTCTTATCTGATGTGCCTCTGTCATAGCCTTGTGAGGTGAGAAAATCACTTAGCCTCTCATACCATTGCCTAGGAGCTTGCTTGAGTCCATAGAGAGCCTTTTGGAGTTTGAACACATATTCTGGATGTTGATGGTCTTCAAAACCTGATGGTTGTGAAACAAATACCTCTTCATTTATATAACCATTTAGAAAGGCACTATTCACATCCATTTGAAATAGCTTGAACCCTTTGATGCAGGAGAAGGCAAGTAGCAACCTAACAGCTTCTAACCGAGCCACTGGTGCATAGGTCTCATCATAGTCTATCCCTTCTTCTTGATTGTACCCTTTAGCTACTAGCCTAGCCTTGTTTCTGGTGATCACTCCATGCTCATCCATCTTGTTTCTAAATACCCATTTTGTCCCAATTATATTCATTTCAGGTATTCTAGGTATAAGAGTCCAGACCTCATTAAGAGCAAATTGATTCAGTTCCTCTTGCATAGCTAAAATCCAGTTGCTATCCTTGAGAGCTTCATTCAAATTCTTGGGTTCAACTTGAGATACAAAGGCCATTGCTTCACAGAAATTGTTCAAGGATTTTCTAGTTGACACTCCTTTCTCAATGTTCCCAATGACATTATCAAGGGTTAAATCTCTTGGGGTTTTCCACTCTTTTGGTAAACCTGCAGCTGCCGTAGATTCTTGTATAACATGTGTATCAGCAGTATCAAAATGAATCGATTCATTTTGATTTAAAACATATTTAAATTCATTACTGTCAAGGTCATCAGCAGCAGTTTTAGATATGCTATGATCAGTTTCATAAAAAACAACATGCATTGATTCTTCTACTATAAGCAACCTTTTATTGAAGACCCTATATGCATGACCATTCAAAGCATAACCAATGTGCACACCTTCATCAGATTTCGCATCAAACTTACCAAGATTTTCTTTGCCATTATTCAATACAAAGCATTGACACCCAAATACCCTAAGGTGGCTTACACTAGGTTTTCTGCCCTTATACAATTCATATGGGGTTTTCTTAAGAATTGGTCTTATTAAGGTCCTATTTACCACATAAGCTGCAGTATAAACTGCATCAGCCCAAAAATACTTAGAAAGCTTAGATTCATTTAACATAGTTCTAGCTAGTTCCTCTAATGATCTATTTTTCCTTTCAACTACACCATTTTGTTGGGGTGTCCTAGGGGCTGAAAAGGTATGTGCTATCCCATGCTTCTCACAGAACCTCTCAAACTTAGCATTTTGAAACTCCCCCCCATGATCACTTCGAATTGATTTTATGCAGCAACCATTTTCATTTTGCAGAATCTTTGCTAATTTCTTAAAGGCAGAGTAAGCATCATGTTTATGTGCAAGAAATAGAGTCCATGTAAATCTAGAGTAATCATCCACAACAACTAAAGCATACAAATTTCCAGCCAAGCTAGCAACTCTAGATGGACCAAATAAGTCCATATGTAACACATCCAATGGATTTTTTGTAGAGACAATATCCTTTAACTTGAAAGAGGATTTGATTTGTTTACCTTTCACACAAGCATCACAAAGCCTGTTGTCCTGAAATTTAATGTTAGGTAAACCAGAAACTAAATCTTTAGATTTCAATTTATTCAAGTGATTTGTGTGTATGTGAGCTAACCTCCTGTGCCACAACCAAGACTCATCACTTCTGGACAGCAAACACTCATTTGAAGAGTTAGTTTCCATGATATTCAGCAGATATATGTTATTCACTCTCTTACCAGTAAAGAGTACCTTACTAGATGAATTACTTGAGATTGTGCAGCCTTTTGACCCAAAGTTCACCTTGTATCCTTTGTCACAGAGCTGACTTATGCTGAGAAGACTATGCTTGAGTCCTTCTACATATAACACATTCTCAATGGTTGTTGAATCCCCTGTTCCAACAGTTCCTCTGCCCAAAATCCTCCCTCGGTTATTATCATCATAGGTTACATGTCCTTCTGCTTTGAGCTTCAAGCTGGTAAACATTGTAAGATCTCCAGTCATATGCTTGGAACAACCGCTGTCCAAGTACCACTGATTTTTCTTGCTGCCAATCTGCAAAACAGAATAAAAATGATACAAATGGTACCCTTTTCAGTATAGGGTCCAGCACAGATTAAAACCTTCTCTTTGGTAGCCATTTTGCTAAGTTCTTAGGAACAAGATGCTTTCTAGCAATGCAAGACCTAGATGTATGACCAGATTTCATGCAGTAAAAACAGGTTACATGAGATGCCTTTTTGCCACTGTTAAAAGCTGAAAAAGCTGATTTTGCTGGAACAAAAAAACTTGAAAGCTTTTTGACATTGGTTACATTTCCAGGGGTATAACCAAGTCCATTCTTATTGAAAACAGCATTCTGTGATCCAAGGAGAGACTCAAGGTTTTCTCTTCCCTTGGTGAAATTGGAAAGAGTTTTCAACAAATACTCCACTTGTTTTTCCAATTTTTTGCAGTTTTCACAGGTTTTAATAGAGGCATGCAAGCAAGTTAGTTCAAGGCTTACCAAATCTGTTTTGGCCTTATGCAATTCTTCCTCAAGTGTTTTAACTTTAGGTGCCAACACATTATGTACCTTTTGCAGCTTATTGCATATTACAGCTAGCCTATTTGCTTCATCATATGTTTCCTTGAAGGCAGCAAGCAAATCATCATAATTATCAGAATCAGTAGAAAAATTACTTACTGAATCAGAGCTTGACTCCTCATCCTTCATCATGAAGCACAAATTGTTCTTCTCATCTTCTGTTGAAGAGCTGCTGGTTGAGGATGCTTCATTTTCCTCCAATGAGATGTAGGCTCTTCTTCCCTTGTTCCTTTCAAATTTCTTGTTGGCAGATTTGTCCCTTGTTTGATTGTCTGGACAATCTGTTTTGATATGCCCTGTTTTGCCACAGCCAAAGCAAGTATATTTAGAGGAACTTGAATCATTGGGTTTGAGATACCTTCTTTTCTGCTGGTTTCTATTTTTGCTTTTCTTCCTCAGGAATTTGCTGAATCTTTTTGTAAGAAGGCTGATTGTGTCATCATCTTCAGCATCTTCTTTTTCTTCCTTGATCTCATTCAGTTCAGTTGCTTTCAGTGCAAGACCTTTGGGTTTTCTCTCTGTTGTTTCCTGCTCTTTGAGTCTTTTGAGCTCTAGCTCATGCTCCATCAGCTTTCCAAACAGTGCAGCAGTTCCCAACTTTGACAGATCACGGCTTTCAGATATGGTAGTCACCTTTGGTTGCCAGCTTCTGTCGAGGCACTTCAATATCTTTATGTTGAGTTCCTCTCTGTCAAATTCTTTTCCCAAGCCAGTGAGGTAATTCACAATATGGGTGAATATTTTCTACACATCAGCAATGCTCTCCTCGGGTTGCATTCTGAACAGTTCATATTCTTGGATGAGAGCATGTTCCCTTGACCTCTTCACATTTTCAGTACCCTCGTGAGTCACTTCTAAGACTTCCCACATCTCCTTAGCTGACTTACATTGGGATATCCTGAAGAACTCATCCATTGTCAATGCAGAGGTTATGATGTTCTTGGCCACAAGATCATGTTGAGCCTTCCTCCTTTTGGTCTCATTCCATTTTGATCTTGGCTTTACCACTTCTTCATCCTTGACAACCTGCATTGGCACATAAGGTCCATTGACCACAGCTTCCCAAATTAATGCATCAATGGATTCCATGAAAATTCTCATTCTAACTTTCCAAAATGCATAATTCATTCCATTGAACATAGGTGGTCTATTAACAGCAGATCCTTCAGCAAAAAGCACATTAAACTCAGACATTATTACAAACAAACTTGATTAAAATACAAGTCCTAGCTCTTGATACCAATTGTTGGGTTTAATAGTGCCAAAGTTCAAGAGGGGGGGGGGGGGGTGAATTGACCTTTTAAAACTTTCTCGCAGAAACAGTGTTTAACACAGTTTTACAGAAAATAAATCGATTTATGTGAAAATGAATAGATTTATTTCAGCACTGTTTTTGTTTGAAAAGCGTTTATACAGCAAGGTTAATCACAAGATTATGCAGATAGATTTTCCAGATGCACACACACAGATATCAGATTGAAAAACAGTGAAACACAAAAACAACAAACCTTAATTCCAATTAATGTGATTTAGGTTGAGTTAAGGGCTTGACACTTAGTTAGACAATCTATCACACTCAACCTATTTTATTAGCCTTTAACAGATTATCAGTGTTCTTATTGAAACCAGACAGTTTTCCAGAAATATAGAACAGTATGCACATCGCCCAGAAAGAACAGATTTATTTTCAATTGAACAGATTTATTTCTTTGCAGTTTTATAAATTATGCAGAAATGAAATTGCAGAGAGTGGGAGAAAATGAACACAAGCAGTTATACTGGTTCACTCAACTGAGCTACATCCAGTCTTCACCAAAATCAGGAGGAAATCACTAAAACACAGTACAACCAAGTACAATTCCCACTGTTCTTGAAACCTACAAGAACTTAGGTACTCTTGCTGAAAAAACCTATTTCAGCACACACCCACTCTTCAAGAAAACCTATCAAGAAGAGTGTTCAACCAAACTATTACAAGAAATGAGAAGTGAAATGACTACACCTGATTGAGGATACAAAGATCTGCCTTAAACCAGTAGGCAAGATTGCTATAACAGTAGCTGCACCGCACACCAAGCTTTTGGAACCAAACCAAGAACAAGCACTTTTTGATTTTTGAAATCTTTGAAGAACAAATGCTAATCCTTTGTAAACTTTTAATTCTCTGATGTCAAAACTTGTTTTTGCAAATGTATGAACGATTCTAAAACTCAGAAACAAGTTTTCATTTTATAGAAAACCAACTTATAACAGATTTTTGAAAAACAGTTAAAGCTGTTATAAAATGAACAGATTGAAAATAAAATGAACAGATTTATTTTCAAAAGCAGTTAGAGAATTTGTTAAGTGAGGAGACTTAGTCAACCATTCTGGTGCTGAGATAAAACTGAAAATCGTTTAAGCTTGACATGGTACCAGAGACAAAAAGAATCTATTCATTTACAGATGAACAGATTTATTTTTCAAAACGAAAACAGAAAAGCTTAACTGTTTGAAACACAGTCGTTTTGAAAGATAGAAGACTTAGTCAAAATACATGATGCACAAAATCTAATTTTCACAAGACTTAGCCAAGGCATCAGTGTTAAAATGAATCTGTTTATTTAGAAAAGAACAGGTTTATTTTTATGCAGTAAACGTGTTTTTTGTAAAACATGTGAAAAACAGTTTAAGAAAACTTATCCTTGTTCTTATCACATGGCCAGTGGTTATGAGGTGAGTTACTCAGCAAAAAGCACACTATTAGACAACCTCTAAGCACTACCTAAGACACACTTAAAGCAAAGCAAAATACAAATGAAATGTACATAGAAGTCTTCATCAAACACAATCTTGAAGGGGCAGCAACCATCTTCAACACATATATGGGTACTATATCTCTGCGTTCAGCCGAAAATTTCATGGCCAAGTGTGGTGTTGACACTATGGCTCCCAAGTTGTTCAACGATGACCTTCCCAACAAAGCATTATGAGGTGCGTGCATCCACCACTAAATACCTGATTTTAATAATTTTTGTTACATTTCCTCTTCCAAATGTTGTCGACAAATCAATGTATCCTTTCGTATCAACCCTCTCACCCCATAATCCAATTATATGTTCTTGAAAGGGTACCATATCTTCTTTCATTAAATGCAACTTACGGAAAGTTTCCCAAAATAAAATATCAACTGAACTCTCTTAGTCTACAAGAGTTTTCATCACGACATATTCCTCAATCTCCGTCCTTATCACCGTCAGATCATCTTATTCCGGATCAATTTCTTGAAAGTTCTCATCAGTAAATAGCATTGGTGGTAATCTCCTCTTTTTAAAGACATGATTTACAATTCTGGAATTCCTCAAATATCTTTTTCTCGTAGACAAATACACCCCTCCCCCAAAAAAGCCTCCATAAATAGTATTGATAAAACCCCTCCCCCAAGTGATTGGAGATCGCCAGAGCAAGCACATCGCCAGAGATGAAGGTGGTGCAGATTATGAAGGCGGCCGGCGAGACCACAGGGAAGGTGTACGAAGGCATCCTAACTCGCCAAGTTCTAGTAGAGATCGCGCTCCCAAGATAGCTATGCACTGGGCAGTACCATGCATAAGTAACTTAGCCAAAAGAGAGTCAGAAGCAGCGCCCAAGTCAAGGAGGCTCCAGATGATGGCACGTGTACGACTGGATGCGAGCCACGTGTCCAGCTGCGTAACTGCCAGGAGAGAGAAAGTGGTCAGGTATTTAAGGGTTTCCCAACGAACTTTCGAGGTACGGACATTCAGATTACACTCTTTACGCTTGCGAGTTCTTGAGCATACTGTGAGAGAGAACATTGCACGGTTCCTTGAGAGTTCTTGAGCGTTATTGCTCTTAGTATTTGGTGGTTCGGTCACTAACTTGGGCGTTGGAGTGCGATCGGCCGCAGCGGCGCCGCTCTGTTCTTTTGCAGGTTCTTGAGGTGGATCTTGGCGGAGGACGGAGGTTGAAGCGGTGCACACGTCGATCCAAGTTTGACGAGGCAAGTTCCAAGGTTCAGGTCAACAGGCAGGATCATCAGGCGCCCACCGTGGGGCCGTGTAAAACCTGTTCCCATCCACAGCGTGAGTTCTTGGAGGATTTCGTAGTTTTCTGCGTGGTTGTGTGCTGGTGCAACCACTGTTCGCTGTTCATCTAGTTTTGTTCGGTGGTTTCGCGTTTTCCACCGTTCGCTTGGGTTTTTGTTCGGTGAAGAGAGATTTCCTGCTGTTTACGCGAGATTTGTTCGGTGAAGTTTGAGTTCTTTGGTTCGTTTGGTTTTTCGTGGGAGAAGCGGTGGTTTCTGGTGGAGTTGCAGGTTTCTTTGGAGGTTTTGCGGTGTTCTTGAGTTTTCTTGTGGAGTTTGGCGCAGTTTTTAACGATTGATCGCTGAATCGATCGGAGCTTAAGTAAGTGTTGTTCGCTGCATTCTGTGATTCGTCAAGTTTCATGAGAAAAATGAGAAGCAATCGTTCAAGTCCAGTTGCGCCCGTCGCTGCTGAAGGCGCCGCCGCCATGACCATGGCGCAGATGGCAGAGATTATGCGCTCGTTGCAGGCGACTGTGGAAGCCTCGCGCATAGAACAGGCGAGAATGCATGAGGACCTGGCCGCCTCTCGGGCCAGGAATGATGAGCTTAGCAAGGTGACTGAGGAGCTGCGTCAAGCTCTTCAGGAGCAGCAAGGGCGTCCTGTAGCTGAAGAGGTCGCGCCGTCGACGCCGCCTCGTGTGTTCCCTATGCCTTTCGTTCAGGCGATTACTGACACGCCTATTCCTACGAGTGTGGTACCTGTTAAGGCCGTTTTTACCGGCGTGGAGGATCCAGAGGCTCATCTCACCACGTTCCATACGCAGATGATGTTGTCAGGGGGATCAGACGCCGTGTATTGCAAGATGTTCGTGAGCACGCTCCAGGGAACGGCGCTGGAATGGTTTGTGAGCCTGCCTAACGGTCACATTACCAATTTCCAACAGTTCTCGAAGATTTTCGTCGAGCAGTACATCGTGAATAAGGCACCGCCCAGGGTGTCTTACGACCTGTTTGATATAAGGCAGTACCAGGGAGAGTCCCTCACGGACTACTTGAATCGCTTTGGGGCGCAGATGGTCAGATCGCCGGCTAAAGATGAGGAAATGCTGGTATATGCATTTAAGAAGGGTGTGCTGCCAGGACCATTCTGCGAGGCGCTGATCAGGGCTCACCCCGCCACGTTTGCTGAGGTTAGGCGACTTGCGGTGGCCCACATCGCCGATGAGAGTGAAGTCGCCGAGAAGAGAGGAAGCGTGGCTCCCGCCAGGCCACGCGCCCAGACCAGAATCCAGCCACAGAGGGTGCTGGAGACAGCGGCGGCCAGAAGGGATCAGAGGACTCGCCATCCTTATGATCCAAGGAAGAACAAGGGCAGAAGCCAAGGGCGCCAGCAACCAACGCGCCGGGAATACAATCGCCCGCCTAAGCACAAGTTTGTCATGGGATTGGCGGACCTGATCGCCATTCCCAATATATCTGCTAGGTTGAAAGCGCCAGAGAAGGTGGGCGACAAGGTGCTGGGACCAAAGCCAGATGCCTGGTGTGAGTTTCACCAAGGCTTTGGCTACACCGTGGATTCGTGTTTAGCTTTAGGATACCAGCTCGACGATCTGGTAAAGAGCGGGTTCCTAAATGACTATTTGCTGGATAGAAGGACGAGGGGCGCGTTGAGCTCCCAACCAGCAGGTGCTGAGGCTCAGCAGCACGAGATGCCTACGCACGGAGAAATCCACACCATTGCAGGGGGTTTCTCAGGAGGTGGATGCACCGCATCACAGAGGAAGAGGTACGCGAGGTCTGTGATGACGGTGGATATGTTTGAAGACCACTCGCCGGAAGTGGATATTACATTCACCAAGCAAGATCTCAGGGATCTTGTGCCTCATGACAACGATCCCATAGTAATTTCGTTTATAACAGCAGGAAGAAAGGTCCACAGGGTACTGGTGGACCAAGGAAGCTCGGTAGACGTGATGTTCTGGCCGACTTTCACGCAGTTGGAGCTGCCCCTTGACCAGCTGAGGCCCTATGGAGGGTGTTTGTATGGTTTCGCTGGTGACCAGGTGGAGGTCAGGGGGTACATAGAGTTAAGGACTACGTTTATAGATGAGGCGGGTTCGAGAACGGAGAAAATCAAATACCTTGTTGTAAACGCTCCTTCAGCCTACAACATCCTGTTGGGAAGGCCCACGCTCAACCGGATAGGCACTATACCGTCGACTCGGCACATGAAGGTGAAGTTGCCGTCTATGGAGGGGGTGGTGATCACCATCAAATCCGATCAGAAAGAGGCAAAGAAGTGCTATGAGAATAGCATGTAAAACAAAAGATCGGTGAGTTACGTAACAACCACCCCGCCTCCCGGTGTGAAACCCAGATCAACGGTGATAGAAGAGACCGCCGGAAGAGACGTGGAGATGGTGGATGCTGATCTGGGGGAGGGGAACGCTGGTCTGGAGGAAGAAGAGGCAAGGAATCGCCCTGAGGAAGCGAGAGAGCTAGGAATCGCCAGGGCGGTGATCGCCAGAGAGACCAGACCCAAACCCGTCGAGCAGTGGCTCGAGAGAGAGATCGGGGGAAAAATCTTCAAGCTGGGAAGATCCCTGGAGGTTGAGTTCCAGGACCAGATCGCCAAGGTGATTGAACGGCATCTAGATGCGTTTGCATGGTCCGCTTCGGACATGCCCGGGATCGATCATGACTTCTTGTGCCATCATCTGGCGATGGACAACTTGGTGAGACCAGTACGACAAAGAAGAAGAAAATTCAACGAAGAGAGGAGGCAGGCGATTAGGGACGAGACACAGAAACTCCTTGCTGCAGGCCACATCAGGGAAGTTCAGTACCCTGAATGGCTGGCCAATGTCGTACTGGTGAAGAAGAGTAATGGGAAATGGCGCATGTGCGTCGATTTCACCGATCTGAACAAGGCTTGCCCAAAGGATTCATATCCTTTACCAAGCATAGACGCCCTGGTGGACAGTGTTGCGGGGTGTAAGTTATTGAGCTTCCTGGATGCCTTCTCGGGGTATAATCAGATCAAGATGCATCCCATGGATGAAGAGAAGACTGCATTCATGACTGAGAGGTCGTGCTATTGCTACAAGGTGATGCCGTTTGGGCTGAAGAACGCGGGGGCCACGTACCAGAGGTTGATGGATCGAGTACTTGCACCGATGCTGGGAAGGAACGTGCAAGCGTACGTCGATGACATGGTCGTGACCTCGCCAGAGAAAAGCAAGCACGTTGCAGACTTGGAGGAGTTGTTCACGACGATCGCCAAGTTCAGGCTGAAGCTGAATCCAGAGAAATGTATCTTTGGCGTGGAGGCTGGAAAATTCCTGGGATTCCTCTTGACTGAAAGAGGCATAGAGGCCAACCCTGATAAGTGTGCCGCCATCTTGGCGATGAGGAGCCCAGCTACGGTGAAGGAGGTTCAACAGCTAACAGGTCGGATGGCAGTCCTGTCTCGCTTCGTGTCAGCTAGCGGAGAAAAGGGCCATCCCTACTTTCAGTGCCTAAGGAGGAATAACAAGTTTGCTTGGACGAAGGAGTGCGAGGAAGCCTTCATCAAGCTGAAGGAATATCTGGCGAGCCCGCCGGTTCTGCGTAAACCGCTGGTGGGAACCCCTCTCAGGTTGTATTTTGCTGTAACTGAGAGGACGGTGAGTGCGGTGCTCGTCCAGGATCAAGATCAGGCTCAAAAGCCTATTTATTTTGTTAGTAAGGTGTTGCAGGGCCCAGAAACGAGATATCAGGCCCTGGAGAAGGCTGCGCTGGCTGTGGTGTTTTCGGCGAGGAGGTTGCGCCACTATTTCCATAGCTTCACAATCCTGGTCATGACTGACTTGCCCATCCAGAAGGTGTTGAAGAAGCCTGACGTTGCTGGGAGGATGGTGAAGTGGGCAGTAGAGCTGTCAGAGTTTGATATTAAGTATGAGCCCCGAGGCCCGATCAAGGTGTTGATGGCTAAGAGTGACTCGCTGCTAGTCACAGGACAAGTAACAGGCGAGTTCCAGGCTAAAGATCCACAAATGGCGGCTTACTTGGAGTATGTGCTGGAATTGAAGAGTTCCTTTGCCTCTTTTGAAGTGGTGCATGTGCCCAGAGAGCAGAATGCCCGAGCTGACTTGCTGGCCAAGCTCGCCAGTTCAGGCAAGGGGGGTAGGCAGAGGACGGTGATTCAAGAAACTCTGAAGACGCCGAGGGCATTTGTAGCAGATCACCTGGTTCTTCAGATAAGCAGGTCGACGGGAAAAATGGCAAGAAGTCACAAGTCTTTAACGCAAGAAACGTTGAGATCGCCGAGAATTAGAGCGTATCGGGGAGAGAGGGTGAACATGACACAGGTCTGCGCTACCCATGAGCCAGACACCTGGATAACACAGTACAAGCGGTGCCTGGCAGATGGCCTTCTCCCGCTGGATCCGGCAGAGGCTAGGAAGGTAAAGAAAAATTCTAGCAAGTACACATTGATTGATGGCGATCTGTACAGGTTTGGGTTCACTCACCCACTCCTGGAATGTATACATGGCGAGAAGTGCACGAGAGTCATGGCAGAGCTCCACGAAGGAATATGCGGAAGCCACGTCGGGGGTCGAGCTCTGGCCGCAAGGACCCTGCGTGCAGGTTACTACTGGCCATCGATGAGAGAAGACTGCAAGAAGTATGCCCAATGTTGCAAACAATGACAACAGCACGCCGATTGGCACAAGGCGCCTCCCGAGGAGTTGAAGTCGATTTACAGCCCTTGGCCGTTCCATACTTGGGGAATCGACATCCTGGGACCATTCCCGCTGGCGATCAGGCAGATGAAGTACTTGGTGGTGGCGATTGAGTATTTCACCAAGTGGATCGAAGCAGAACCAGTGGCCCAGATCACCGCACACAAGATTGAAGGTTTCGTGTGGAAGAACATTGTGTGCCGGTTTGGAGTGCCCAAGCGCCTGGTGTCGGACAATGGGACTCAGTTTGCAAGCCACCTGTTGAAGAAGCTGTGCGAAGGGGTGGGAATTCAACAAGTGTTTGCATCCGTCGAGCACCCTCAGACAAATGGCCAGGTAGAGTCAGCTAATCGGGTGTTGCTAAGAGGTTTGAAGAGAAGGCTAGAGAAAGCCAAAGGAAGCTGGGCTGAGGAGGTACCCCGTATAGTCTGGGCGTACCACACCACTGAGCAGTCAGGAACCCATGAGACCCCGTTCAGCTTGGTCTATGGATGCGACGCCATGATTCCAGTGGAGATCCAGGAGAGCTCGCCGAGATTCCAGAACTTCGTAGAGGAAGACTCGAATGAAGAGAGAAGGCTGAACCTGGATCTACTGGATGAGGTCAAGGAAGAGGCGAGATTGAAGGCTGAAGCGGTGAAGAGAAGGATTGAACGAAGATATAACTCGAAGGTGATGCCGAGACAGTTCGGAGAAGGCGGCTTGGTGATGAGGAAAGCCCACCAGTACGAGATGGAGAATAAACTGTCGCCCAAGTGGACGGGACCGTTCAGAATAACCGAGGCGCTCGGGAACGGCGCCTACCGCTTAGAGACATTGGAAGGAGGGGCGATTCCTCGCACTTGGAACGCCACGCACCTCAAGTTATATTACAGTTGAAAACTTTGTAAGTAAAGATAAACACGAAGTTACATTACAATGTTTCTGTTAAAACAGTTTAAAGGGGGCACTCTTTTTTCCCTAAGGAGGGTTTTTAACGAGGCCACCCAATAAAGAAGAAGTTTTCAAAAAGTTCAAGTTGTTTCAGATTGCATGCCTGTTGTTTTTAGAAAGTTTTGAAGAAAGACCTTGTCGCTTATACGTGACTTAAGGCAAGTTAAAGATATATTGCATGCTTTCTAAAAAGTTTTAAGTCCTCATCGTTTTTCGGCGATCGGAGGCATCAGTTAAAGTTTTAAGTCCTCATCGTTTTTCGGCGATCGGAGGCATCAGTTAAAGTTTTAAGTCCTCATCGTCTCTCGGCGATCGGAGGCACAAGTTAAAGTTAAAGTCCTCATCGTCTTTCGGCGATCGGAGGCGCCAGTTAAAAGACCTCAACGCCCTCGCGCGTCCTGAGGCGAGTTAAAGACCTCATCGCCGTCGAGCGAGTGCAGGCGAGGAAGAGCGAAAAGTCCTCAGTGTTTTTGGGGGCGAGAAGATGTAACCCCTGGGGCAATGCAGAGGCACCAGCGAAAAGTCCTCAGTGTTTCTGGGGGCGAGAAGATGTAACCCCTGGGGCAATGTAGAGGCATCAGTGAAAAGTCCTCAGTGTTTCTGGGGGTGAGAAGATGTAACCCCTGGGGCAATGTAGAGGCACCAGTGAAAAGTCCTCCGTGTTTCTGGGGGGGAGGAGATGTAACCCCTAGGGCAATGTAGAGGCACGATTTAAAGACCTTCTCGCCTATGAGCGAGTTCAGGCGAGTTAAAAGACCTTCTCGCCTATGAGCGAGTTCAGGCAAGAGAAAATCCTTCTCGTCTCGAACGAGTTCAGGTATGGTGTAAAGGGTGGAAAAAGTTTGGAGGATGGCTAAGGTAGGTTCGAGGAGAACGCCTAGCCACCCAGTCTCTTGTTCTGAAGCTCAAGGAGGTAGAGAAGGATCCAAAAGGCGCCTCTACCCCCAGATGAAGGAACAATGGCCAAGGTATGAAGCCAGAAAGAAGCTGATATCGCCAAGAGTCCTTGGCGACCAGAAAAAGTTCAAACAGTGGCGGGAAAGTTAAAAACCCGTTTTAATGAAGCAGATCGGGTGAAACGATGTTTTAAGCCAATAGTTGAGCTAAAGTTCGTCGTTTGAAGAATGGTTTTACGCTGAAGCTCATTACATTGGGATTACAAGTTGTTAAAATGGTTGTTATTCGAAGTTGAGGTGGTTCGAAGCAGTTAAGTATGAGATGGTGCCTACGAAATCGCTAAGTCATTTCTTTGAAGTAAATTGTGCAAGGGAAGTTAAAGCAGCTCAAGAAGATATAAGAGGAAATACACAGACTTTGTCATTAAAATGAGTATCAGTTCGGGGTGCATAAACAGAAAAAGAAAAAAATTCATTACAAAATACAAAGAGAAAACATAAAGGTAGTGGATGGATGAAATTGATCAGTCTTCAGCGGGAACCACCTTCCCATCCACCACCTCGTTGTTGAGGGACACCATGCTGAGATCCAGATCAGGGAATAAACAGGCGAACTGTTCCCGTGCAGCTTCGAATCCAGCAGCCAGAATTTGGGCAGAACTCAGATTAAGCTCTTCAATTTGTTTCTTGAGTTCTTCAGTTTGTTCCTTCAGCCCCTTGTTCTGCTGCTCCAGCTCTTCAACTAGCTTCTTGAGTTTTTCGTTGGTTTCTTGAGCCTGGAGAAGGTCTTCAGCAACCTTCTTGGATTCTGCTTGCACCTGGCCCAGTTCAGCAGCAATCTCCCCTTTTTCCTTGTTGGATTCGGCAAGCTCAGCCATGGCGTCATCCCTCGCTTTCTCCACCTTTCCAAGGAAGACCTCCTGGTCGGCTGACCTTTCTTCCAGTTTCTTCACCTTGGCGGCGTCAGCTTTTATTGAGGCCTCTAGGTCAGCCACCTTAACGCGATAAGGTACAATCTTGCTCTCCAGCTCAATTTTCTCTTGGGCCAAAAGCTGCACCTTGTGGCGTAGATCGGTGGCCTCCTTGCGCGCCAACCGGAGCTCGGTGCTCATCGCATCTTCTACTCGGGAGTGTTCAACCTCCGTGAGTGTCAGATTGAAGGACAACTTCTCCACCTCAACCCTCATAGTGCTATTCTCAGTTCGAAGGTTGAAGAGGTCGTCCTGGAGCTTCCTGGTGGAGCTCTCCACAGCTCTAGATATAATGGTGGGGAAGTCTTCTACCATCATCTTCAGTTTAGCAGAGAAAGGCTCCCACATCCTCTTAACCTCAATGGAGAGACCTGCCTGTGGAGGCGCCGGTTGGGCCTGTTGTTGGCTCTCGCCACCACCTTCTTTAGTTGGTTGATCAGCAGGTGCTTCTTGGCGAGGTGGCGACGTCGGGGATTCAGTAATTAGAATTGGAGAGTTATGAGCAACTTCATCCCCGATTGGAGCAACGTCTGCGGCTGAGGCATTTGAAGGAGGACCCCCTCCAGCTGTTGCACAAGGCGTGGAGGCGTTCGGGGGGTCCTCCATGAAGTTTGGCTCGGGGGCCTCAACCGCAGGTGGCGCAGATGCCAATGGAATGGCTTGGACTGGTGAAGCAGGAGCTGGAGGAGGTGGCAATGATGGAGGAGGAGCAGGCGTAGACGGCGGTGTTGATGTCGGAAGAGGGGGCGGAGCAGGTGGAGAAGAAGGTGCCACCCTCTTCCTCTTCGTGACAAGGCCATCTTCAGTTGCCTCGTCGCTTTCCTCCTCCTCCTCGTGGACTACTTGGGGAGCTTTCCTCTTGGGTCTCCTGAGGACAAGTTTTTTCCGTTGGTTGGCGGGTTGGGCCTCAGAGGAAGTTGGGCCCCTGGGTGGCGATCTGCCTTGAGCAGCGGCGATCTCCACCACAGAGTTTGGCACGGTTTGGGAACCCGATGCCAACCCGTGGGTTCGGGCGAGCGCCCTCAGTTCAGCGAGCTTGCCCTGGCCCAACATATTTGCATAGAGCAAAAATGCATGGGTCAGTTCAGAGAGAAAATAAATGCATAAGGCAATATGTAGCAAAGCAGATAAAGGGTGCAGAAAAATAAAACCAAAGTCTTGCGCACAACGCGCAAGACGCCCAGAAACAGTTAACAGAAGTAGTATTAGAACAAGAACTTAAGCGTTCTAACCTATTCGAATTTCGAGTTGGTCCTCGAAGAACTCGAAGAAGATGAGTGTGGTGGTGAGGAAGGTGATGTTGGCGTCCGCCACACTCTTCCAGAAGAAACAGAGATCTCTGTCCAAAGCGCCCATGCTATCAGGACTTCTGGGTCTCCTGAAGCAGCTTTTGGACTCTTTGTTCCCCTTGTTTACCCAGTACAAGGGGAAACCGTCGAGCAACGACGCGTCTTTATCATTGGGACGCACCTGGACGAATTTGCCCTTCCAGTCTTTATAGGATTGCTGGAAGATGGAGAGGATCGACCTCCCAGCAATCCCATTCAAGCTTACCCACAGGCAGTCTCCTGGGTGCTTGGCTTCGAAGAGAAATAAGAAGACATCCACAGATGCTGGCAACCCCAGGTGGTCGCACATGACTTGGAACGCCCGCACAAACGCCCAGCTGTTGGGATGAAGCTGGGCGGCGGCGATGTTGAGCTCGGTGAGAAGCTCCCTCTCAAAGCGAGTGAAGGGAAACCTGAGTTTCACCTTCTTGAACAAGGTTGTGTAAACGAAGCAGTAGGGTCCCCCGTTGTTTGCCTTGTCGTCAGCGCAAACTGGCAGGTCATGGGGGCAAGGTAGCACCGTCATCTTCTCGTCGTGCTCCTTGTGGAATGATTGGTGAGGCTCATCCCCCTTCGTCAATCGCAAAACTGCCCCAGCAGTATTCACAGAAGACGTTTCCCTCAACAAGGTCGAGTTGGCCCAGGGATATAGTTTTTTGAAGTCTGGGGCGGGAAGGTGCAGGCCTCTCAGCCTGAGAAGACGAAGCGCCACGTACTCGCGGTGGGTCGTGTGCTTGTGAAGAGGGGTTTCGTGAGGAAGGAGGAGGATTTGGGGTGATCTTTGAGCGAGTCATTGCGCAAGCTGCAGGGGAAAAGAAAAGGAAAAACGATCAGGGTTCGCAGAGGCTGACTCGTTCATGAGAAAAGGCTGAAAAACGAACGAACGTAGGTTCGTTGTGACGCTGACAGAGCCCTAAGTTACGAGAAAGGAGAAATGGAGAAAACAACCCACAACGTATGCACCAGACAGTTAAAGGATGATGCGAATCGGTTAAAATGCAGGAAAAATCAGCAGAAGGAGGAAAGGAAGTACCTTTTTATGATCGGAGGAGCGATGAAGGAAGTTGTTGATTCGCGAAGTTGAAGAACGTTGAGAGCTTTTTTACAGAAGAAAGTTGGAGCGTTTGAGAATACGAAGAAAGTGATGGAACAGTGGAGCGAAAAGGGGTTTAAGGGTTTTTCGAAATGGGTTTGGGAAGCGCAAACGTTAACTGAAGGCAACCGTTGATGAAGCCACGTGTCGAACGATGGGGAATGTTTGGTGGAGCGTCAGAGGAGCAGAAAGTGCAACCGCTTGGAATTCTGCGCCAGTGCCACGTAGATGACGTGACTCTTTTAGTCTTTTCGCTGGACAAGTCTTCGCTTAAGACTGGGGGGCTTGTGTACCGCCCTGGTAGTCGGAAGTGATGACGTGGCATCCAGCTACAGTATAGGCGTGTTGACAAGGCGCCGGGTTGGCAGAAGGGAAGGAAGTCGGGGGGCTCGTGAAGTCGCCAGTTATTAAGTTGGCGTGTTCCGATCTCCAGCATACCAGAACCGGCGATCACCGGGTTAGAGATGAAGTCGCCAGATGTAAACTCAGGCGACCAAGTGATTGGAGATCGCCAAAGCAAGCACATCGCCAGAGATGAAGGTGGTGCAGATTATGAAGGCGGCCGGCGAGACCACAGGGAAGGTGTACGAAGGCATCCTAACTCGCCAAGTTCTAGTAGAGATCGCGCTCCCAAGATAGCTATGCACTGGGCAGTACCATGCATAAGTAACTTAGCCAAAAGAGAGTCAGAAGCAGCGCCCAAGTCAAGGAGGCTCCAGATGATGGCACGTGTACGACTGGATGCGAGCCACGTGTCCAGCTGCGTAACTGCCAGGAGAGAGAAAGTGGCCAGATATTTAAGGGTTTCCCAACGAACTTTCGAGGTACGGACATTCAGATTACACTCTTTACGCTTGCGAGTTCTTGAGCATACTGTGAGAGAGAACATTGCACGGTTCCTTGAGAGTTCTTGAGCGTTATTGCTCTTAGTATTTGGTGGTTCGGTCACTAACTTGGGCGTTGGAGTGCGATCGGCCGCAGCGGCGCCGCTCTGTTCTTTTGCAGGTTCTTGAGGTGGATCTTGGCGGAGGACGGAGGTTGAAGCGGTGCACACGTCGATCCAAGTTTGACGAGGCAAGTTCCAAGGTTCAGGTCAACAGGCAGGATCATATATCATATTGCCAAGGCCTTCCCAATAGAAGATGGGTTGCTTCCATGGGCACAACATCACATAAAACCTCATCTTTATACTTTCTTATAGCAAAAGTTATGAGGACTTGTTTATTAACCATGATTTCGCCTTCTTTACTTAACCATTGAAGTTTATAGGGCTTGGCATGAGAGATGGTAGGCAATCCAAGTTTATCTATGATGGAGATTAAGAAGAAGTAGAGAATGAGGTTGAAGTTCAAGATGCTCAAAGACACATTAGCTCATCATCCTTTATACCTCAAAAGATTACAAGAAGCAAAGCTAAGGAGTTAGGTAGTGGGCTTCAAATGTTTTCTCTTTTTATAGTTTCTTTTGTATAAAATTATAAAACATATAGAGTAGTGTTTAGGAAGGTGCTAAAGAGGCAAATGTAAGACACCTCCTTTGTATAGCACCTTTAGGCGCTAGTTTTTAGGAAAGATCTAGAAAGGTGCCTCTTCACTCTCCTTTAGGCGCTAGAATAGGAAGAGTTAAAAGGTAACCTTTCAAAGCTTCTCTTGTAAGTTTCCCTTGTACTTGTGATCGGTCTTCCTCATTATAAAAGAAAGGCTTAGGTCTTTGAAATAATAAGATTGATTTTGTGAGTAATGAACCTCTACCAAATTGGTGAGTTATTGAGAGAGACTTGTGTCATCTTCTCTTCTAGTCTTATCTTGAGTGAATTCTTGGTCTCTCAAGTGGCGGCAACAACACTCATCTTGAAGCCAACCATCCTTCAAGTGGCGTGCACATTTCCAAGAGCTCCAACCACATAAGTTTCCTTGTCCTTTTCATCTTCTTCTTCCATTTCCATTCTAAAACAAACTCTAAAACATATCTTTGTTGTTTCTTGTTGATTCAATCGGTAGAACTTGTTTAGTTTGTGTTTATATTCGGTAGTTTTCTTTAGTTTTTTTTTCTTGTGGTTTTAATTGTGTTTCTTGGAGTTTCAATTGGTACTTTTTGTGTTCTTCCTTGTATCAAACGGTTCAAATGTCCAAAAATGGGTTTCTATGTGACTTTGGCTTGGTTACTTGTGTTTTGGTGAGTTCTTGAATGATTAAGAACATTGATCCAATTCTTAAAAAGTGCCTAATCATATTCCAACTCTTATTGAATCCATAACATGTTCATATCATATCCCTATCATGTTATTGGAATCGCATCAATCTACCACTTTTGTGCTTTCCACATTTGCATAACTACCCACATCTATGATCATGGAACATAACTTATTGTTGATAAGGCAGCAGGTGTGGAAAACATTTTCTCTTTGGGTATCATCCAAAGGTTTTGGAATTGTTCCCAACATTGGCCTTAAGACCAATAAGTCACCTTCACAAGGTATCTCATATTCATTATCACTATGATATTTGGAAGGGGAGGGGGAGTTAGACCTAGAAGAGGTATCACTATGTTCACTTACTACATGACCCCCCTTAACCATCATGGTTTGCTTTGTTGGACAATCGACCGCTATGTGCCTAAAACCTAAACATGTAAAACATTTTTTACTTGAGGTTTTGGTGGTAGATTTAGGAGTGGAAGTGGAGAGTTTAGAATCCCTATAATTGTAAGTGGTCTCTTTTACAAGATTGGAGAGAAAAGTCTTAGAAGAAAACTTGGTTTTATTTTTCCCAGATGATTGGTAGTAGCTATCATAGTATTTTTGAAAAAGGTTTTCTTTGAAAGTTGTGTTTCAACCTTGATGGCAAGGTGAACCAATTTTTCTAAATATGAATACTCATATAATTCTACCACATATTGAATTTCCCTTCTTATGCCACTTACAAACCTAGCCATTTTTTACTTCTCACTTTCATGCATGTCTATTTTTGTTAAAGTTGTTTCATGTTCCTTAAAATAAGCATCCACACTTTGTGTAGCTTGTTGAAGCAGTTGGAGCTTCAACAAAAGTTCTTTCCTATAGTGTGGAGGCACAAATCTAGCGTGCATGCATTCTTTCAAATCCTCCCAAGAGACCACGGTTGGTCTCCTGTTTAAACCAATGTCCATTACAATTTTATCCCACCATTGCATGGCATAGTCCAAAAATTCTAAGGTGGCTAGTTTTACCTTTTGGTCATCATGGTCCTCATGCACATTAAAAATTTGTTCTACCTTAGCCTCCCATCCTAAATAAACATTGGGATCACTTTCCCCACTAAAACTAGGCAACTTTACATATGGTAGAAAAGGCTTTGCCACATTTTGGCGCCTATCTTCAAAAAGATGCCTCTTCCATTCGTCTTCTTCTTCATGGTCACCGTAAGTTTGATAACTTCTTGAATCATATATATGATGATGTCGTCTTTCTCTTTAGGGTCTTTCATGTTGCAATTCTAATCTTTGGAGTTTTTCCTCCATTTGCCTCATGGCTTCATCTTTTTGTGCAATAGTCCTTTTGTCCACCGCCAATTCTCCCATAAGAAAAGCTTTTTGGGGAGATTGAGGCTTAGATGATTCACCACTTGAAATATGAGCCATCACAACAAGCAAACAAGAAACACAAGTAACAAACAATTAAAGAAAAGAAGTTAGAAATAACGTAAAGCTTGCGGCAAAATGAAACAAAAGCACTTAACCACTCAAGAAAAAATTGCTTCCCTTAACCAAAGTCTTGCTTGTGGTATGAACACTCTCAAGTGAAAAAGGTCAAAGCCACCACACTTGCTCAAAGGTAATTCACCACAAAACTTGAGGAAAGAAGAAAATACAAACAAGAAAAGGCTAAACTAAATTGGACGTAAGAGATAAGACAAAACTTTGAAAAAGAAGACAAACAAGAAAAGCACAAAAGAAGACTCTAAGAAACTCACTAAAATTTTAACTATGAAACTTTTGTGATTAGAAAAATGCTAAAGCAAAAGGATAAAAAATTCCCCAAAGTTGAAAACAATTTGCCAATCAAGTTGAATCCATAGTTTTGGAAAATGATTTTCTTTACCAAGTGATAACCAAGATGCCTTTGGAAAACAATCTTTGCTGTTTTTTTTTTTGTTTGAAATGTCACTTTTTTCTTGCTGTTTTGAAATGTGCGGTACTGTTTTGCTTTTTAAAATACCTTGCTGTCTTTTTTATATACTAATGTGACTTATGGCAAAGAATGAGCATAGGTTGCATCATGCAAATTTTTCAAGAACTTTCAATTTTTACAAAAATGTTTGGTTGGATTCAACATAATTGAACACTTGAAATCATGTGTTTGGAACTTAAAATCAACTTCTAGTAAAACAAGTTTCTAATTAATTAGTAAACTCCACAATTAAAAGCAAGTAAGAACAATCAAAACAAGGACACCTAGAACACTAATGAACATAAGACTCAAAGGAAAAGGCAAGATCAATAAAATACATAACAAGAAACATATTCAAAACAAAAAATGCTATGAATATAAAGAAAGGCTGAAAAAAATAAGGTGTTGGAAAATTAACATCAAGAAAATAATGACAAGAATTTAAAGGTACTTGAATTTAAAAAGAACAAAGTAAAGGTACTTGTATTTAAAGACAAGAATTAAAGGTGCTAGAATGTAAAGAAATTGTAAAGTGCCAAATCAACTCAAGCAAATTAAGCATAAGAACCTAAGCTCTGATAACCACATGATATGAGTGGATTTTGGGATTGTTCATTTGTTTGGTGACATTTTACTTAGATTTGGATTTTAAGACAATTATAGGTGATAACCTAAGGAAAATTCCCACGGGACATTAACTTAACCAAGTGGTTAAGTAGATGTGAAGGTTCATTTCCATAAGGCAAAGAGAAAACACAATTGAATGGTGATTATGATGATAATGATTGGCGGAAATTGAACAAGCAAACTAAGAACACAAGAATGGACCGAATTGTAAACAAGGAAACAAAACTGAGAATAAAAGTATGAAAACCGAATTGACACAAACATAACAGGAATGGAATAATGGAAGAGTTGAAGAAAGAAGAACTTATGAATGGTGAAAGCTAGGATGAGACACACCACTTGATGGGATGGAATCACCAAGATGAGTGCATGGAGGCCTCCACTTGAGAGCTCATTTCTCACAAGATAAAACCAATTTAGGAGGAGATTCTCTCACTCACAGATCACACAAAAATTGTTCATAATTTCTTTACTCTAATTTCAACTTGTTAATACATGAGGTAGGTCTCCCTATTTATAGATTTAGGAGCCTTTGGAAGAGAAGAAAAGTGGGTAGAATGGGAAGGCACAAAATATGGTGCGGCTAGGTGTTGATATTGGTCAATGCCGCACCATTCCACATGTTCCAGAAGGTAGAGTTTCCTTCCTACCCTAATGGACATCCTATAGGCCCAATCTTATGTCTTCACCTACAAATTATTCCATTTAAACCTACTCTTGCTTATTCTACTATTTGGACCCCTCAAGTGAGCCCAACTTGTTTACAACATTTTTCTAGACATTAAGAAGACTAGCAGAAAGAACTTTAGGTGCTCTGGTCCTTGTCCAATTCTCCCTTTGGTGAGGTCTCTACTTTGAGAGGACTTTGCTTTGTATGCTTTAACATCCTTGGTCATCTCCTTGTGGGTTTGGTTTGCATCATCTTCTTTCATCCCTCCTTTCATTCTTTCTATTTTCTCTTTTTTCAAGTTGTTCTTCCCTCCTTTCAACATATTCTCTGCCTCTTGCCTCTTACTCTGGGCTCTATCTCATCCTTATCCCTCCATCTCGAACAAAGCGTTTCAATTGCCCAGCTTGAATTAGTTCTTCAACTCGGTGTTTCAAAGCTACACATTCTTTTGTATGATTACCATGATTCTTATGATATTGAGAATTATTACTTTGATCAGCTCGATCTGTTGTTCTCGCTTTCCTTGGTTTGGGAATTACTTCGGTTGCCATTGTCTCTTGTAGTATTCATGCTCTGGTGATGCTCAATGGTGTGTATTGTTGAAATTTTCGGCCATTAGGTAATTCTCTTGCCCTTCTATTTTGATATCCTTCTTCCTTTTCATTTGTTTTCTTCTAATTCCTAACGTCTACCCTCACTTGATTTCGAAACTCCCTTAATTCCTCCATCTGCATGAACTTCGCTACACGCTACCTTAACTCATCAAGATTTGTTGTCGGTTTTTTACATAGGCTATCAGCAAATGGTCCCGACCTTAGTGCTATGATCATATGATGCACAGTGACCTCCAAACTAAGATTTTGGATACTTAACGCTACTTTTCCAAAGCTTTCCATGAATACTCCCAATGATTCTCCCTTTTCCTGCCTTATATTCACTAAGGCAATTGAAGTCAGATGATGTGGCCGACTTGGAGCAAATTCAGCTCCAAAATTTTCTACTAAAGTGTCGAAACAATCGATAGATAATGGTGGTAGCCAAGTAAACCAACTTAGAGTCGCTCCCTTCAAAGATTTTGGGAATACTCGACACATAATGGCATTCCATGTATACAAACTTATCTGCGTTGTGTATACTGCAATGTGTTCATTAGGATTTGTACTTCCATCATACTTCTCCATGGTTAAATTCTTCCAATTTTCAGGAAATGGAGTTTGTACAATGGTTTCAGAGAACGGATGTTTTCTGACAGACATCGGAAGCCTCTGGTAATCTCTTCCTTGTTGCTTTGAAACTTTCTTCGTTGTGAACCCTTTGGTGGACTTGTGTTCTTGGTTGAACAATTTCAAATGATGTGTTTAAAACTGTTTCTTTGTTTAACTTTTATTTCATGTATTCATTTTCTGCTCTCAACATACTCAACTCCTCTTCATTACTCTTCTTCAACGATTTGAATTCTCTCTGTAAATGCATAAGCATAACCATCAGGATATCATTCTGATTGTCTCCCTGCTCACCAAACTATTCTTCTCTTCTACTCATCTTCTTACCCTTTTCTGCTGACTTGTTTCCTGGGTCCCACAGTAGGCACCAAAATGTTCTAGCAAGGGCCTAGAAGCAAACTTCTTCTTCCTTAATTGATTAACTTCTCGATCTTCTTTCTTGGTGCGAACTCTCGGTCTGGGCTTTTGGGTTTAGGTTTGCTACTCTTCTATTTTGGGCTTGGGCTTCAATATGACTTGAGGACTCTCGCTTCTCTGGGCTAGATCAACGGGATCTCTCGGTTACCGGTCTCAGTCTCCTCTCATAGGTGGGTGTGTGTACCGGCAAGGTGCTCCGATGCCAAACTTAGAATTGGTATTAGTTAATCATCAGATAAATTCACTCTACTTACCTCTTGGATTGGTCATCTATTTATAATGCTCTCTTATTGGGCTCAGAAGCTGTTTTGGCTTTTTCTTTTTGTACCTAATATTTATTAAACACACACTTGCACATTTACGTCTATTTTGTGGGTTTTGCTATAGTAGTTAATTTAATTTTCTTTATTTATTTTTTACCTTTCACTCAATATTTCGGTCCAACCTTTCGACTGATGTTTCGACCTAGACAGTACATATAATAATGATAATATTATTTTAATATAAACTCTATGAAGTTTTTTAAAAATAAAAAAGGTTTTTTCACAAATAATATTTTTAATTTCCAAAGACCCACATCTTTTGTGATTCATATTAAACTAGTGTAAAAAGAGTTTAACATAAATAATTATTTTTTATTTCGTATCAAAATATTTTTATCAATAAAAAGATTCTTATGAAAAATTGGAGATGCTTTAACATTCATTATAGCCATATATTGACTGATGGGGCGATTTTTATCAATATGCTCTATCCCCACTTTAACTGAATCAAACATTATGAAGAAGTGATAATTTTATTCTCTTTATCAAATGTGCATACCATTTCCATCATAATGGTATCTTGCTTTATATATATATATATATATATATATATATATATATATATATATATATATATTAATAATAATAACAATATTATTATTATTATTGATATTATTATTATTATTAAACTCCACTTTTTTCGTTTTGTGTAACACTTTCTTCAAGAAAGATAATTTTAAAATTGCTTAAGATGTCTCCGTGTATACAGGACAATCAAATCCAAGTAGAAAATAATTTAATAATTTAAATTTATCATAAATATACTAAGTTTAGCACAAAACTTTTACTGATCAAGAAATTATTAATATATCACTACTACAATTTTTAAAATATAAGTAAACAGATGCTATTTGATTTTATATTTATAAATTTCAAAGTGATGTAAAATTTTATTTATAGTTGATTATTAGAGAAAAAATATTATTGCGGGTATAGGGTGAACTATTGATACATGATTAATGAGAAACACCACGTTTCCACTCACATGCATATGCACCGGTCATCATTCCGTGCTGTTGTAAGCAAAAACCACCATAATTTAATAACATGGTATGTAATATACTCCGTCAAGAAAGGATTGAAATGATTCATGGAATTCTCCATGATAGTAAGTCAAATCTTAAAGAGAGAAAAAGATTGAAATGATTCATGAAATTCTTTATGATAAGAAGTCAAATCTCAAAGAGAGAAAAAGAGTGAAAGGAAAGAAAGTTAATAGCAAACGAAATATAAAGCACGATAATTAGAAGCGAACGAAAAATAGAACACAAAAGTTTTATTCACTTTAAGCCAAAAAGAGACAAGATGATGAGTATAATATACATTGAAAAAGAAAGCAAAAGAAAATGAACTAGCAAAGATTAACTAACTAACATTCAATATAGTTTAGACAATCCATTAGCAGACTAGACGGTCTAGTGTTAAACATACAAACTAAACAGTCTAGTATAAAGATAGACAATATGTCAATGGACTATACGATCTAGTGAGAACAAAAAATTAGACGAGCTAATGTTAGACAATCTACTCAACCAAACAAGACGAACAAATAGACAATACAATATGGCAAAAGATCATTTATGCAAAGACTAGGCAAAAGACCGTCTATATAAAAAAATTAGACGATCTAACAGAAGATCATCCATACAAAGACTAGACGATCTAGTAGAAAACTATCCATACAAAGGCTAGACAATATAGCAGAAGATCGTCTATACACGAAAACAATGTAAAACAAAGTTTATAGTCCCCCTCAATTTAGGAATAAATTTTTAATGTTCCCAACTTGGCACACTTGGTTTTAAAAAGAGCATAAGCAAGCAATATAATGTAGATTATTAACCAAGAAGCTTTGATGAATCCAAACTGTCTTGAAAACTTGATGTTGTGTGTGTGTGTTTGGTTAGATAGATTTTGATGTATAATTTTGCATTACATTATGATCCAAGTTACTTGAAAAGAAATCCACTTGAAAAGCTTTGCTTTCTAAATTTGTGTATTTTTTAAACAATTGATTCATGTATTAATCGGTTGAAATTACTTCTATTCAAGTATGTTGATCACTATAGTCAGTATTTTTAACAAATTGATTTATTATATCAACCGGTTGAAAACACTTAAGGTTTTTAAAGATTTAAAAATGATTTGTTTTCTATTTTGTCTTTTCTTTTAAGTGAAATCAATAAGTTATATCGATAAAAGATCTGGTTTAAAATATGTTGATTTCACATGTTAAAAGAAAGCAGTAAGTTATTTAAAAAATCAATTAAATGTTTTTAACAGAATTCTGTTATATTAATCAATCTGTTTTTAATTTATACAACTGTTTTCATTAAATGACCAAACTGTTTTTACAAACTTTGTTACCTTATATAAAGACGTAATATGATCATTTCTAACAACAAATTTCATAAGAGAGAAAAACATAAAGTTTTAAAATCATTTTTGGAGATTGAGTTTGCTTCTTGGTCATTCTTGTTCTGTAAGGTTTCTGGGTTTGCATTTCTATTGTGCTTCATTGTAATAATCCAGGTGTATTCAAAACTTGTTTTTTTCATTGTATTTTGGTGCAAGCAGATTCAGATAGGGTTTTTGAGTTATATGTGTGGTTAAGAGTGTTGTGTGTTCTTGTAAGGTTCAAGACCAATACTCTTGACTGTTTTTGTAAACCTTGTGTGTTTTCTTTAGTGAATTCTCAGTGGTTTGTTGAGGACTGGATGTAGCTCTTGGTATAAGAGTGAACTAGTATAAATCTCGTGTGCAATCTCTCTCTATCACTCTAATATTTGTTTATCAATTGCTTTACATTGTTATATGTTTAAATCAATTGTTGAATATTTTGAATATAGGCTTGTTGTGCTTTTTATAATTAGTTGAACATATAAATCAATTATTTGATTTTATTAAGATTTCAATCTAACTCCAGTATTTACGAAAATCTTGTGAAAACAATTCACCTCCCTTTGTTTTAGGCCACCTATTCTAACATAAATATATGCAACTTAAGAAACTATGGGAAGAAGCTTGATAAAACCTTCATTAATTTTCTCTCAAACAATATGGCAGTCGATCTTTATATTATTAGTTCTTTTTTTAAATCCTTGGTTGGAAAAAATATGAATGTTAGATTTGTTATCACAATACAAAAGAGTTGGTTGAGGAAAATCAACATGAAGTTTGTGACAAAGATAAGTGAGCCACTTTATTTTGAAAGTAGTAGTAGTTAGGCCTCGATATTTGGCTTAAACTAAACTTTTGCATATGGTTTGTTTCTTTTTATACTTCTAAGATATTATAGAATCACCAAGATAGATATAAAAATTAGTAATGGATCTTTCCATAAAAGGACATATAGCCCAATTGGAATCACTAAAGGCTTTTCTTTGAATAGAGTTGTGTAAACCAAGAAAGATACTATGACCAGGAGCACCTTTCAGGTAGCAAATTATGTCAAAATTTGTCTATTGATAAGCAGTGGTTAGAGAGGAAACAAATTGACTTAGACTATGATGTATGATTGGGTATTTGTGAGGTAGATGAGGCGGTCGATGAGTCTTCTGTAAGATGAAGCTTCAATGTCATTAAGTTTGTCTCTATTTCATCTAATAAGCGAGAGGAGTGAACCATAGGAGTGATGGTTGGAGAACATGCAAGCATCCTAGTCTCTGTAAGAAGATCCAACATGTATTTTCGTTGAGAAACATTAACTCCTTTACTATTTTTAGATATCTTGAGATCGAGAAAGTAAGTGAGATCTCCCAAATTTTTATTGGAAATGTTGATCAAGAATATAGGTGATGTGAGAGATTTTCTCAGAATTGTTGCTAGTGAAAACAATATCATCAACATACACCAAAAGAATATAAGTGTAATGATTAATGTGTTTTGAGGAATAAAGAATGAAAGTTGTAGAGTGTTTATAACCATTTTGATGTAAGAATTGAGATAGGTTTTACATACCATTACTTGCCCACTTGTTTGAGATCGTATAGGATCTTTGAAGTTTGCAAACTTAATTCTTGTGAGATTGAGATAGCCTTGGTGATTCTTTGGCTCAATATTTGATGAAATGGATAATACAACATTGTAAAAGTTATTGGATAAATAATCATAAGATATAAAAGATTGTATATGATATTTAATACTAGTAATAATAGCAGGTTAAAAATGCATAGTAGTTTGAAAGTCCTCCAAATAGGTAAGAGGCTTTCAAATGCAAGTAGATCATTGTAGAGTGATATCGGTGTCACCGTTAGTATGCACCGTTAGATGAGCAATGCTATTTTTGTAAAGAAGCAATTTATTGTTAACATCAATGTCATCAAGGCAACAATCATTAGTAGAAATAAGTAAAGAGATGTTACTATTTTGCATATTAGCATCATAATCAAAGTGATAAGGAAAAAGGTTTTCATGAAAAGGGATATATCTAGAAAAACCTATCTTATGAGTTTTAAGAGTAAGAAACATATATCGCTTAGTGTTAGGTTTGAAACTAAGAAAGATTCTAGGATCAAGTCTATTGTTTAACTTTTTTCTATTAGTAGTGATGATAGTAGCATAACAAAGGCACCCAAAAACTCTGAAAACAAAAACATCATTTTCCATACAATTTTTCATAAGAGGAGATATTATTAAGCAAGGGTGTAGGCATGCACTTAATAAGTGTAGGCATGTAAAAAGGGCATAACACCAAAATCCATGGGTAAGTGAGATTGAAACAACAAAGATTGAGTAACATTAAGAAGACGTTGATGCTTTCTTTATCCAATTTTGTTTTATTCAAGCGTTTCAATGCAAGTGGTTTGGTGTAGTATACTTTTAGAGTAAACAATTATTTCATGAGGAATTATCAATGCGTATTGTTAGAATGTATGGCCTAAACAATGGGGGGTGAATTTTTTCCGTAAGATTTTCACAAAGATTGGGTGAAAAGATCAATTAAATCAATCAATTGATTTATCTATTCAACTGGTTTATTTAGTAGATTAATTGTTCTTTAATAAATATCAACCAGTTGTTTTATCGAAACAACTGATTGGTCAACAGAATACACAAAATAGTTTATAAAGCAGTTTATCAGAGTAAGGGAAGAGAGATTTAGACATAAATATTTATATTGGTTAACTCTTAACCAAGAGCTACATCCATTCCTCAGCTAACCACTGAGAATTGACTATGCAATAAAAACCAGATTACAAACCACACCAAGAATGTTGATCTTGAATCCCTCAATAACACACAACACTCTTATGAACACCATTGTTTTCAGAAACACTTATCTGAAACTATTTTACACACAATACAGATTAAAAGAAAGAAATAGAATACACTTGGGCTTTACAAAGTTGTAGAACAATGGAACAGAAAACCCAGATTCCTACTTCACACACAAGCAATGGTCCAAGGCTCCAAGAATGATTAAAAGTTCATTGATCTTCTTTTGAAAATGTTTTTATCAAAATTATTTTCTTCTTTTTCAAAAGATCATAAAACAGTCTTTATATAGAGTTTAGAAAGTGGTTAAAACTGTTTGATCATTAATTGAAAACTGTTAAAAGCATTTAAAAGCAGTTTCAAAACTATAACAAAATTTTGTTAAAAACACTTGATTGATTTTAAAAAAAAACTGATTGATTTCTTTTTCTATTAAAAGTTGCACATAAAACAGTCAATTCATTTATTGAAATAACCGACTATTTTTGCTTTACAGAAAAGACAAAAGAAAACAAATCAATTTTTAAATCCTGTGTAATTCAATCGATTGTCACGATAAATCAACCGGTTGAAAAATTTGATGTAGTCACCAGACTTTGAACAAAAGCTTTTTCAACCGATTTAAAACATGAAACAACTAACTAAAATTAACACAAATTTGAAAATCAAAACATTCAAAAGAGATTTAGAATCATATGAGCTTGGATCATAACTAGGTGTAAATTAACAACTCAAAATCTACTAAACAACACACGCACAGTAGCAGATCCTTCAAGTCTTCGAGCCATATTTGGAAATGATCAAAACACCTTGTTCAACACGTATAACCTTTACATTATGCTGAAATTGATTTTCAATATGTGTAATAACATTTGTGATAATGGTATGAGTTTTAGACTCGTTGTTCACTAGAAAAATTCATGTATATCGTGTGTGATCATCAACAACAATGCAAAAGAATCTATGACCATGCAAGGAGGTACCAGAGCAAGGACCCTAAATGTCTATATGGAGTAAATATAAAGTGTTTAAGGCGTGAGAAGTAATAAGAGGGAAAGACAATTTTCTCTACTTAGCTTGATAACATGTATGGCAAATAAAATTCTTATCAGTATTAACACATGAATAATAGGTTTGTATTGTATGTGGTCTTTCATTAGACATATGTCCCATTTAAAAATACCACAAATCATTATGTTTAGTGTTACAAATAGGTTCAATAATAGTAGAATGAATAAAGGATTTCTTAATAGCATGTTCAGTAAAATATGAAAACCAACAACCATATCAATTGTACCAACCCTATTTTTGGATCTCAAATCCTGTATAACACAACAAGAGTCAGAGAAAATTAACTCACAATTTAGAGAAGTTAGTTGCGATATGGATCTGAGATTAAAAGAAAATTTTGGAATATATAAAACATCATTAAGACAAAATTTGTCATTGAATTTCATTGTTCTAGAGGTGTGGCGGAGATAAGTTGTCTCGTGGGAAGTTTACAAAGATAGGGGCAATCAAATGGCAAGAAATAACATTGGTCAAGAAAGAAAAACATGGTCAATAGTGCTATAGTCAATGATCTAGATGGTTTCGTAAGATTTAGCATTGATATTACCTGAAATATTGCCTTGCTCAATAAACTGTACAAATTTAATTTGATTGACTTGTGGTTTGTTCATATTTTTTTTATGTTATTAACCTACTAAAGAAGGTCCATAAGAGCTTGATATTGTTGTGTGGTTATGCGCATGTCACCTCCTTTTTTTCATTCTTTTGTTTCTGTTGGGAATTTTTATCTTGAACTATATTGTGATTTTGTGTAGTCTTGTTAAATAAAATGACCTGGTGAATATCCATGCTTTCGATAGCAAACTTCAATAGTGTGGCCAGTTTTTTCACAGTAAGTGCAAACTTTCTTGTTGGAGTTGTATCCATTCTTGAAATTCTTGTTTTCTTGGCATGAAGGAAAGTCATGCTTGCGGTTGTTAGAATCGATGGACGAAAAAAGAGGGAGGTGAATTTTTTTCAAAAAATTTCTCAAAAGATTTAAGTCAATCTAAAATTCTTATAAAATGAATAGACTATAAAATTGTTCAACCGATTAAAAAGTGCTCAACAAGAAGAGATAAGAAAATTAAATCAAGCATATTTCTTTGGATTATTTAATCATCAATTGAATTTATGGATATTAGAGAATTACAACAAAATCTTAACATGTATAGTAGTAAAGAAAAGAATACAGTGAATAACACAATAGTTTTATACTAGTTGACTCTTTCTCAAGAGTTACATCTAGCCCTCAGCCACACCAGTTGAGAATTCACTAAAAAATCAATGTCATTATAGGAAGTACAAACAAAACCAGTTCTTTAATGCTACAAGAACTACTATAGAGAATCACCACAAGACCCACTGCAAAATCTAGACACATTGTCTAAATTCCCTCAACAACACAAAAAGTTTAACAAAGAATTGAAAACACCTGAGTGACAACAGAGACAACTTCTAGAAGAACTTTGATGCACTTTCTTCACAAATACAAGATGATCCAAGAACAAGAATAATTCTCTCCCAGATTTAAAACAAAATATTTTCAAACTTTCTGATTCACTTTTGTAATTTCAAAAACTATCTTGTCAGCAACAAGTTGATTTCTCAAAATAACTTATTGAGTTCACTTAACACTAATAATACTTAATTTTTAAATCAGAACTTTCAAAACAAATATATTTTCTAAAACGTTTTTATGTTCTATGATCATAATAAGCTAGATAAAAATATATTTCAAAACAACAGAAAATCATAAGTGGTTTTAATCTCTTGACTCGATAAATCAATCAATTAAAATACTCATTATAGTCCATAAGACTTTAGTAGAGAAAATTTTAGCAGGCTAGTACATCAATCAACTAATTAAAATTTTACTTTATAGGTTTTCAAAAATAGTTTTAGAAGCAAAACTTAGAGATAACCTTGGATCAAAATGCATTGTTAAGAAAGTAATAAACAAGATACATCAAAGTCTACCTAGACATACACAGTCTTCATCTTCAAGAAAGGAGTGAAAGGATTCATGGAGTTCTTCATGATATCAAGCAAACCATAAAGAGAGAAAAATAAAGAGAAGAGAAAGAAAACCAGAAGCAAGCGAAAAATAGAGCACGAAAACCATAAGCAAACTAAAAACAAAGCGCAAAAGTTTTATTCACTCTAAGCCAAAAAGAGACAAGGTAAGTATATTTATACAATGAAAACAAAAGCAAAAGAAAAGAAACTAGCAAAGAGTAACTAACTAACAATAAAGATGGACTAAACAACCTTTAAGCAGACTAGACGATCTAGTGTTAAACATACATACTAGACGGTTTAGACAATCTGTCAACGGACTAGACGATCTAGTGAGAACAAAGAAATTAGAAGATCTAACGCTAAACAATGTACTCAAACAAACAAGATAGTGTAGCGAAAGACCACCTATACGAAAACTAGACGGTCTAGTGGAACACCATCCATACAAAGACTAGACGATCTAGTGAAAGATCATCCATACAAAGACTAGACGATCTATCGGAAGACCGTCTATACACAAAAACAAGGCATCAAACAAAGTTTATCATAATTACCCTATATTTTTGTTTCATTGTCTTTGTTGTGATAAGATATGAATACAAAGATTGTGTGTTGCGCTTATTTTGGATAGGATCTCAACTATGCAAAAGTGAAGGATATTTTATATGAGGTCTTGGGAAAGAAGAGCTATCAAAAAAATATATATCAATGATTCATGAATCAATCTATATAAGATACTACAATATTATCTTTAGTAAAAAAAATCTTAAAACAATAATGTGAGTCTTTTTTATTAATTGATTGCTCAACTTTTTTTAATTTTTAATAGTCACATTTCAATTCCTAACTTTTACAACTACTAGATATATTTGGTGTGTTTTTGTACTACATTATTTCATGTGTTTTGGTACTTATTGGAAGGAAGATTTTTATCAAATATTTCTATCCTAAGCAATGTCATTTGCAGTGTGGTTGTACATGCATATTGATTATCCTGCAGTTTTATATTACAAGAAATGATACTTTGACAATTGAGAGTTGTATACCATCCTTGATGTGATGGATTTAGATATAAATATATATAATAAAAGGTAAATTTGTAATTAAATGATATGAAAAAATATTAAAATTATAATATTGAGGGTTGTAATGTGGTTGTATAAAAAATATGGATTGTCAATATACCATTACTCATTATCATTGCATCTAGTTTAGTTTGTAAATGAGAAGGAAAAGGCTGAGCTTTCTACTCTATGTAGAAGTGTAGGATTTGTTAGTCACGCGTGTTGAGATAATAGACTATAAATTATATGTGTAATAAGATTTGTCATCAAAGATATTTCTCTTTACTTCATGGATGCTTTCAACTTCAGAACATGACAAGTGTTAGATCTTGAAATTCATTTAAAACTAAGAATGATAACCCACTCAGTAGCTAGTATTTATTTTTCATCCTCCTCAAAACGTTGTGAATAGCCAGTCTATATTTTCAAAATAAATTTTAGATAAAATTAAAGGTTAGTAATTTTTGCTTGTGAAACTTTTGGTCTGAGTACACATTGTATTCTGGTTCATAATAAAGTTTTGAAAATAAAAAAAGAGCATAAAAGATATGAGTAAAATATAGAAGAATAAAGAGGTAAACATTAAATGGGAGAAAGGAAACACTATAATAATAATAACTAGTTTTGGTGTGAATAATAATAACTTCTTTTAGAGGTATGAAAGGTGGTAAGTTTTTTCTTCGTTGGATATCAAAGTAGAGGAATGAGAAAGGGTCGTTGTGGTCACCGAAATCTGAATCAAGTGGACTGGAAAAGGATCCTTAGTTGAATGTTGACTTCGTGACTCCAACAAATTAACATGTCACACGTTGTTCAGTTGTGGTAATTAAGAATCTGAGTAGGAAATCAAATGAGCTTGTGGTATGATAACTATTTCATGCACTACATGAAACACTGGTGTCTCGCCACTATAAATTACCCATAGTTTTGCAACAGCCTTTGCTCCAGACTAAACCAACTTTATTTTGTCCATGTAACAATACTTCAACAAACCTATACTCTAAATCCAATAGCTGTCATTACAAGATGAGTTCATTTAGCAAAAACTATGTTTTAGTTCTGTTCCTTGTTTTCACTTTGTGGACATGCTATGTAATGTCTCGCAGGTTGCCTGAGGCCAGCTCATCAGAGAGACATGAGAAGTGGATGACTCAGTATGGTAAGGTTTACAAGGATGCTTCTGAGAGGGAAAAACGGTTCCAAATATTCAAGAACAATGTGCAGTTCATTGAGTCCTTCAATGCTGCTGGGGACAAACCTTTCAACCTTAGCATTAACAAATTTGCTGACCTTCACAGTGAAGAATTCAAGGCTTTGCTGACTAATGGTCAGAGGAAGGAACGAAGAGTGTGGAGAGCAAGAGAAACATCGTTTAGGTATGACAGTATCACTAAGATTCCCGCTACCGTGGACTGGAGGAAAAGAGGTGCTGTTACTTCAATCAAGGACCAAGGCACATGTGGTAAAATTTTGTTTTTCATCTGTCGTAAGATTCCATTGGTGCTCCATTAAGAAATGTCTAATATATATCAACTTGGTTTTGTTTGTGCAAACAGGAAGTTGTTGGGCATTTTCAACTGTTGCTACAATTGAAGGTCTCCATCATATAACTAAAGGTGAATTGGTGTCCCTGTCAGAACAAGAACTAGTCGATTGTGTTAGAGGTGACAGCGACGGATGCAATGGTGGTTATGTGGAAGATGCCTTTGAATTTCTTGCTAAAAAGGGAGGAATAGCAAGTGAAACACACTACCCCTACAAAGGAGTTAAAAAGAGTTGTAAGGTTAAGAAGGAAAGTCATGGTGTAGCTAAGATCAAAGGGTACGAGAAAGTTCCTGGTAATAGTGAAAAGGCACTCCTGAAAGCTGTGGCACATCAACCAGTGTCAGCTTATGTCGAAGCTGGAGGATCTGCTTTCCAGTTTTATTCAAGTGGGATATTTACAGGAAAGTGTGGGACTGAAATTGATCATTCTGTTACAGTGGTTGGTTATGGAAAAGCTGGTGATGGTCCTAAGTATTGGCTAGTAAAGAATTCATGGGGAACTGAATGGGGTGAGAAAGGCTACATAAGGATGAAGCGAGATATACGTGCCAAGGAAGGTTTATGTGGAATTGCTACAAATGCCTCTTATCCAACTGCTTGAGTGTGTGTTTAAATGGTATGTAATCATGTTTGAGTATCTCCACCTACGTAGTGCTCCAATAAGATGCTCTAGTGTTTGATCTCATGATGCTAATCTGAACGTTTAATTTCTTCTAGATAATGAAAATATTATTATTTATAAGTACTCACTCTGCTCTTTTATTGTTGGTCAGAATATTTTAAAGAGTTATTATTTATTTTTTTATAAAAGCTTTTATGTTACCATTACATCAAAAAACTATTATTAAAAAAATGCAAAAAAAAGAGGACTAGACCAAAACCCATATGTTATTAAAAATGATACATAGGTAGAGTATACCTTTTCATAAAGATTTCTAAGAACATACTATATGGAAGCCTATTATACAAATGAAAGGATTCACTATAAATAAATCCTAAATTAGCCAACTTATCAACACACGTATTCCCTTCACAAAAATATGAGTAACCGTAAACCTGATTTTCCCACAGTAATTAAGACAGGTATTCCATCGATTACGAAGCATCCACGGAACATTAGTCCTAGAATCAATCTTTTTAGCTCAAATCATTCCTCTTGTATCCAAATTTTCAATCTTTCCTAGAAACCTGCAATTCACACCAAATTTAGGAATAAAATACTCTTATGCAAATAAAGATCATAAAAAATAACAAAAAATGTAAAAAGGTATAAATTCATAAATTAGGGATTATTTTATATGTAAATTAGCAATAAATCCTCATAAGTGCCTATATTTTAATATGAAATATTACTGAAATTAGACACTTATCATCAATTCACACAAGATAACAACAATTTTATCTTCAAGTTCATCTAGTTTTAATGGATCAATGACTTTACAACAGATGGAAGAGAAGGATGAGCACAAACAGGTTATGGTATGTCTAACATTCTATTAGTGCCAACTCGCCTCGTATGTTCATCTTAATCAAATCTAAACGATCATTTAGACCATCTTTCGTCTTCCCGTTAATGTTAAGAAGGGTACCAATTACGCTATCACACACATTCTTCTCAACATGCATTACATTTATACTATGTCTGACTTCTAACCTCGACCAGTATGGAAGATCAAAGAAGATTGATTTTTTCTTCCAAATGTTTGTCACAAATGAATTTTTTTTCCTACCAAAGGTGTGTGCTATGTTATTTACCTTTTCGTAAACCTCAACACTAGGAGTTGGTGGATCACTAGTCTCTTGATGTCCATTAAAGGATTTTTTCAACCTCCGGTAAGGATGATGACTTCTAAGAAACCTCTGATGCCGAAGATATATTGTCTTCCTTCCATGTTTCAATTGTTGAGAAGCGGTGTCTTCTTCACATATTGGACATGCTTTATGACCCTTAACATTATACCCTGAAAAGTTACCATATGCCAGAAAGTCATTGATGGTGCAAAATAACATGGCATGCAACTTTAAAGTTTCATTAGCAAATTCGTCAAATACTTAAACACCCTGATCCCACATCAACTTCAAATCTTCAATTAGGAGACTTAGATATACATTTATGTCATTCCCTAGTTGTTTCGGACCGGATATCATCATAGACAACATCATGTATTTTCGCTTCATGCACAATCCAGGAGGTAAGTTGTAATTAACTAGTAAAACAAGTCATATGATTTGTACTCATATTAAAAAACTGATTCATTCCGTCTTCAACTAAACCAAGTCGAATATTTATTGATTCTTTACCAAACTCTGAAGCTCATCATCAAATTTCTTCCATTGAATAGAATCAGCTAGATGTCGGTACATGCCATCACATTTCCTCTCATTTGCATGCCATTTAAGATTCTTAGCATCGTTTGGGTTTGCAAACAAACGCTTCGTCCTTGGATACCACATAACCTTCATTGGGGGTCCATTCTTTTCTATCTCTTCAATAGTATCATCATCTTTTTGTTTCAACTTATAACGTGATATTAGGACATGTATGTATTTTTTCAACAATTCAAAATCTTTCCTGTATAATATATAATCATTAGGACATGCATGTATCTTTTTATACTACATACCCATTGGACAAAGAATGTTTTTGGCCTCATAATTTCGATTAGGTAGAGTATTTCTCTCTGGAAACATATCCTTCAACAGCTAAAGCAATTTTGTGAAGCTTTTATCAGTCCATTTATTTATTGCCTTCAAATTCATCAATCTTAACACTGGAGACAACCGTGTAAATATGGTTGATCCATGATAGAGTGGAGTCTTTGCATTGCTTGACATACTTCCATATCCATGCGCTTCTGCAAAACACTCATCTCCCACATCACGAATCATGTCCTCCAATCAATCATCATCTACATCATCATGTACTACATCATCCATGTTGGACCCCACATATTCTTCAGTTACGAAAACACGTGGTAAATTTAATAATTCACCATGCCATGTCCAAGTTGTATAAGATCGAAGAAACCCATCACATAGAAGGTTCTCCTTGATTATCTTAACATCCAGTATCCTTCCATTCAAACAGGTAACACATGAACACCTGATCTTTACTCCATCATGACCACTATTATTCGTGTTACATTGCGCAAATTCTATAAATTCTTCTACTCCGCTTTCATACTCATCCCTTATGCGAATAGAATTAATCCAATTTCGATCCATTATATTTTGTAATAGTCATTCAAGTGTTTTTAATAAGTGTTCTATCTCACGCGTTTGCCGAGGGTCGAACACCGCCGGACTCAATACCAGCACATATCAATTATCGAGGGTCGAACACCCTCGGAGTCAATACCAACACGATAATTCTATTCTAAACTAACAACTAACATAATATAAATTAATAATAAATACAAATTATAATAAATACTAAATAATATCAATTTTAAAAATACAAATTATAATAAATAAAAAAATAAACAAATTCATAACATAAAAATAATCAAAAAAGTTTAAAACACCACCAACCTTGTGCGTGAAGGCAATGTTGGTGAAGAGTGGCATGGGATCGGCAACAATGGCAACAGCAACAACGAACAAAGAAAAACACACCCAAGAAGCGCGAAGGCAATGAAACAGTACTTCGACAAATGCAAAAACAAAACAAAGTAAGAGAAACGTACAATGCAGAAGAATAGACGAACAAGAAGAAGAAACAAAGCTCGAGAACTTATAGTGGCACTATAACAACACAATAAGCAGAAGCGAACGCAAAGCGAAAGAAGAGGAACAGAGCAAACACGAAGCGAAAGAAGAGGAAGAAAGTATGAAAAACGTAAGTGGTGCGCTTCAGAGTTATGGTAAAATATTATTTAAGAATGCGGCTATTTGTATGTGGCTACTATAAATAGTTGCATTCGTAAATGAAGTTAATTTAAAAAATGCCATTACATTTTGAAAGATTGCGCCTGACGATAAAAACGCATTAAATAAAGAGTAGTTATTTTTACATTTTGCTCTAGTGTCATATCTTGAGCTTCCTCCATAGCATGTATAACTCCATAAAACTCAGCAACCATAGCAGTATGAACTTCAAGAAATGCAGAGAAAGCACCAATAAACTCCCCATACTCCCACGGAAAATACCTCCACAAGTAGCAAGACCAGGATATCCCCTAGCAGCCCCATCAGTGTTAATTTTAACCCAGCCTAGTGAAGGGAAGTCCAATCTTACAGAAAGAGGACGAAGAACTTTACCAGTACGAGTATTAATACCAAAAAAACTTAATCTCGTTGAAATGCAACATATCATTCTTCATTGAAGCGTTAGACGAATTTCCCACAAGACAAGTTAAATCTTTAATTACCGAAATAGCCCTAGAAACATCAATCTTATCCTGAAATATAGCATAATTCCTCATACACCATATCATCCAAATAGAAAAAGTTATCACACCAAGCTTAATCAATTTAACCAAAGGACTACCATCACTCTTAATAAAAGAAAGAAGATCATCCTTATTAGAGAAATAAGAAGTAAGAAAAATCTGCCAAACCAGCTCCAAATATATGCAAAGCATTAGAACATTCAAAAAATAAATGTTGAATAAATTCCTTGTACTTTTCACAAAGCGTACACATATAACATATATGCAAAGCTTTATTCTGAATATGTTGATCTGTAGGTAGCCGCCCATAAAAAACTTTCCAAAGTACAAGAGTTTTGGAAGGCAAAATAGATGAAGACCAAATGAATTTACCCCAATCACAGAGAACTCCTGGTTCCAAGAAAAAAGCCGTAGCCCAATTAGGAATATCTTGTTCCTCCCTAACCATGATATGATTAAAAACATGAGGCACTGTTGTAAATACAAGGGAATTTTCCAATCAGAACCTATCCAAAACTGAGAGACTATATCCGGAATGCTAGCACCATCAGATAACCCTGCAATATTTGGTAAAGAAGTAGTAAAACACCATTTATCATTCCAGAAATTAATAAAAGTATTTGTACCTAAGTCCAAGTATAATCAAGTATAGTAGAATAAAACTATTTAATTCCAGGCCAAAGAGATGAGGATCTATAAACCATTCTAAACTCGTATTTTGATTTAAGAACCCTAACTTTCAAGAGAAAAGACCAAGGCATGTTGCTATAATCAAAGTTCTAAGAAAGTTTAAGAAGATATGCATTATTTTCATGACGAAGATTAATAATCTTCAAACCTTCATTCTCAAGAGGAGAACAAATTGAATCCCAATTCACGGTAATTTTGCCTTTTTCAGAATAACACCTGTCCAAATAAAATTTTGGCACCACTGCTCAACTTGCTTAAGAAGTGAAACCGACCATTTATACATATTAAAGCTATAATCTAGATATCCAGTAATCACCATATTGACCAACTGAATCCGACCCATCATGCTAAGAGATTTACCTTTTCAAGATGCTAGCTTCAATTTGACTTTACCAGACAAAGGTTGAAGAAATCGACACTTTGGAGCACCAACAAAGATAGGCATTCCTAAATAATTGAAAGACAAACAACCAAGACTACAACGTTGAATTTTGCGGAAAAATCATGCAAAATTATCCATGGTGGAAAAGCTACTCTTAGAATAATTAACATATTGACCAGAAAAATCACCATATGTTTAAAAAAAAATACTCAAATTTCTAAGAGACTTACTATCCCCTTACAGAAAAAAAAAATGTCATTAGCATATAAAATATGAGAGGGAGTGAGATAACCTTGCGGACTAGGCATATGTAGAATTTACTTATCACTCACAAGCTTAGAGATACCTCTACTAAGAACTTCCTTTGCAAGATATAAAAGTAAAGGAGACAAAGGATTACCTTGTTTGACACCTCTACTGCAAGGAAAAAAACCCACCAAACTACCATTTATTCTGATAAAAAGCATAGTTGAGAGGAGAATTGTACTAATCCAACCGATAAACGAGGGGTGAAAACCAAAGCGTGTCAAAACTAATAATAAGAACTTCCAACTGAGAGTGTCAAAGACTTTATGAATATCAACTTTGTAAGCCACATTACCTTCTCTAACCTTTTTAGAAAGCAGGTTTATAGCTTCAGAAACAATACCAATGCAATCCTGATCTTTCTACCCTTCACAAACCCATATTGATTAGGATAACTGATTTTAGCTGCCACAAGTGCAACCTTATCTGCCAATATCTTGGAAATAATCTTAAATTTGAAATTAGCAACAACAATTGACCTGTAATCTTTAATGGAGTCAACACCCTTAATCTTATGAATAAGAGATACCACATTACTGTTCATTCCAGGGAGAACCCAAATTTATTTTTAAAAAGCAGTTGAACAGCTTTGCAAACATTTGTCCTAATAATTTTCCAGGAAGAATGATAGAAAACACCACCAAAACCATCAGGACCACGAGCACTGTTACCATTAAGATTAAAAACAACATTCTTTATTTTCCAAAAAATCAGGACATTTAATCAACATCATATTACTAGCTCAGGAATATAAGTACCAATAAAATCTTCCACATTACTTGTATCCAGAACATTGGAAATAGGCTCCGCATAAAGATTTTTATAAAAGTCTGAAATATGATCCTTAATGAGTTTAGGATCCTCAATAACCTCATTATCAATCTGTAGATGATGAATCCCACTAGAATTATTTCTCCTCTTGACCACAGCATGGGAAAAAGTAGTATTTCAATCCCCATCTTTAAACCATTTTAGCCCCATACGATCTCCATTTTAGCCATTTCTTTCCAAAACAAATATTGACAGTGAAGAACATGATCAAACTCCTCCTTAGCAATCTTTTCTTCATAGAGAAGCCCATCAATATTACACAAACTAGTAGTCTCTAAGTTTTGTTGAATATCAAGGAGGGGACCCTGCTTAAGAAGAACTGCATTGTGAACATTACCAAAATAATTTTTATTCTAGTCTCAGAGCTCAATTTTCTAACTTATGTCACAAAATAAACATAGGAAAATCAACATCCTTATTAGCCCAAGAGTCATGAATAAGTTTTATACATGAAGTGTCCTAAAACCACATAGAAAAGAAACGAAAGTTGTTAACCTTCTTTAAAGAATTACTATCAAGACTAGTAAAAATAGGGGAATAATCAGAACAATTTTTAACAAAAACCTAGTAAGTACAAGAATCCCATTAATCCAGACACACTCCATTACATAAAGCCATATCCAGTCTTCTATGAACTCTAGAATGGAAGAGGGGGTGAATTGTTTTTGAAAGATTTTCTCAAGTATGGAAGGTAGAGTGAAAGACTATGAAGAATCAATCAATTAGGAAACTGTTCAGCCAAAGAGGAATCTTTTTTTAGTTTGATTCCAGAAAATCAACCAGTTGTTTTTGCGAAACAACCGATTATTTATACCATCAGTTTAGAAAATCAAAGCTAAAGAAGTTTAAAGAGTGTAAGGATAGAGAGAATCACACAAGATATTTATACTGGTTCACTTTTAACCAAGAGCTACATCGAACCACTAAGTATTCACTATGTAATTGTTCCTGTCGATTGACTTTGATTGCCTTCGTACGCCTACGACGATGACACGCCCAATTATCTCTGCCTTCATTCGTGTCTTTCTTCGATCAAACACCTGAAATTGCAAAGACAAAGGGCGCCCTAGAGGTCGTTTGCACTCCGACGCTCAAGTCAGTATTGGGCTAGAAAACACTGAAACTTAGTTGTAAAAAGCTCTGTGTGTAATCTGTGTAAGTGTTGCGTAAAACTTGCGAATCTTATCATGTTTGTTACTGCCCTTTATATACTCTAGGGTTTCCGTTGTTTCCGCTCACCTCAATTAGGGTTACTGAGGGTGTGCCTTAGCGCCGCTATCACCCACTCTTAGAGCAATCTAGCGCATAACGCTCCCTTACTGACGGGATGACCACCTGGGTTCCAACTTGTGCACCTAATCTCTGGGTCTAGGGTCTTGCCTCTACGCACCAGGGTAGTTGAGTTGGAAGAAGAGGCTGAAGCAACCAAGGCCAAGATGGCCATGATGAAGGAGAAGGCCACTAATCAAGAGGTGCAACTTAGCCGGGTGGAGGCTGAACTCACCCAACAAGATGAAGCCTTCAAGAAGACCGAGCCAGAAGTCATCGAGAACGTTGTCGATGCCTACGCTACAGGGTTCGGGGATGCCCTTGCTCAGGTTGCCTGCGTGCATCCTGAGATGGTGATGACTTTTTACGGCAAGTGCACCGCGTTTGTCAAACGTAATAATTGTCCCTAAGGACGGATATCGATCCCACAAGGAACAGTGAATTATCGAGTCCAATAATCGCTAAATATAAAAACAGAACAATTAAAAGAGTTTTGAATTAATTGTGTTGGCACTGATCAATAAGAAAACAAACAAAGAATTAGTTGTTTCAATTGGAAAAATAAGGATTAGTTTCATCTCTCTCACTCTCAAGTATTTTGATTAGCATGTCAATATTAAGTTCTTTGATTGAAATTGATGTCCGTATAAAAATCATTTATATCGATTCCTCGCATATAAAATCCTTAAGAATGTCCCCTAACTATCGATCCCTCGCATAATTATAAGAACAACTTAGAACAAAGCTCAGACGTTTAATAGTAATTAACATTTCAAGTCTATTCCTAGCACTCAAATATGTTAAGTATTGTTGTTTAGGTCCGAACCCTAAAAATACCTCCCGGTCAGATTTAAGATTCTCAATTTGTCACGGAAAATTAAAAGTAAAACAACAATACCAATAATCAATCAAGAACTGAATATTAATATATAAAATATCACCTCAATACATAAGAGTTTGAGCAGATTACTCTCAATCCCAAATGGTAGAATTAGCCACGCATACTTCTATCACCTTCCATTCTCCCAATTGGGTTACAATTCACTCTATGGTGTTTTCCTCTCAATCTGGCACACTAAGGTTGAGCCTCTAGCCCTCTATTTATCCTAGTTTTCTAGGGTTAGGTTGTTTATTGTGTCGCGCTAATGGGCTAAATGATAAAACATAAAAAAATGCCCAATCTTCCTTTGCATCTTTTTCCATTCTGGGACCTTCTATCTTTATCTTTTTAGCTCAAATCATTCATCTTTAATCCAAATCTCCAATCTTCCTTAGAAATCTGCAATTAACACCAAATTTGGGAATAAAATACTCTTATTCAAATAAAGATCATAAAAAATGTAAAAAGGTGTAAATTCATAAATTAGGGATTATTTTATATGTAAATTAGCAATAAATCCTCATAAGTGCCTATATTTTAATATGAAATATTACTGAAATTAGACACTTATCACTCTCTCCAACTTAGAATCTTGCTTGTCCTCAAGCAAAGTAAATGAATATATTTGAATTTAAATATCAAATAGCTTAATTCACTAAACAACAGATCAAATTAGAAACTTATGATGCTTCCAAATTCAAATATAAAAAATTATAGACACAATCAATTTCCAGATCAAATCAAAACAAATAAATGACAATTCATCAAGGAATATCTTCTCATATGCTCACGGGTAAGTGTTTCTCTCTATTTTCACTGAATCATAACAAATCACAGTTGCTTTTCATTTCATCTTCAAATCACAAACATATTAGAAACATGAATATTGAGGTCTTTTACAGGGTTGTAATGAGGCTGGGCTTCCAAAAAATATTGGTTTTTCTTAGATAACAAAATGCACATCTTAAAGAAGAAGAACATACCTACAATTCAATTATAGAGAACATATATGTTATCTAATTACCACTTTCTTTCGATGTCACCTTTTTCCTCATTTTCTTTCTTTTCATGATTTTCATGAAATTTTTTCTATCTTTCTTTTTTTTTATTTCTTTTTCTTCTTCTGTTTCTGTTTTTTTTTTCAATAATAGGAAAAGATTCTTCATATTTTCAACTTTTTGAACTTTCAAAATCAGAACCAACCATTCCCTTTCCTATATGTATTGCATCTATGTTCTCCTTCCTTAGACATGCTAAAGGGTAGAAAATTATATCAATAAAGGTTAAGGTGCAATATTAACAAAAAATTTCTTAGCCCAAAGGGGATATAAAAAAAATTGGAATTCTAATATAAAGGTTGGCTTTTTGGTCCTGGCTCCTAATTAACACAAACAAATGCCTCAATCATCTTCATGATCTTTTATGATGCAACAAAAATAAAAATTAAGCAACCACAACTGTCAATCCATCAGTAAAACTCTCAAAACTGTTTAAGGTTCACACACTCACTTGGTTTAAATGGTCTCATTCCTTTTTGTCTTGTCATTATTTGTCCTAATCAATCATCCTGTTAAATTTTCATGTATCATAATTTTAACTACATTTGAATAGGGATTCAATCATATTTTCTTTTCTAACCTGTGTCTAATTCATCTCACTGTTTAATATCTAAACACAAATTCTTTTTTCCACAATTCAAAATTAATATTCTAGTTCTTTTTAATTTGAAAAAAAATAAACTAGAAAACAAACAAATTAAAACTGAAATTTAGTCAAGAAAGATAATTCAAGACTTAAAATTACCAAACTAATAAAACAGGAAATTTATTCAAAATAAGCAATAAAAACAAACCAAACAAATAAGCAAATAAACAGAAAACAAAATAACCGAAAAATAAAATAAATAAAATAAGAAAAAATCCAAATAACTGAAAAGAAAAGAGAATTAGAGAGATAAAACCATATTTTTGTTCAATCCTCTATTCTTAAGAAGTCATCCAGCATTTTGTTAAAATTTTTATCTACAGTCTTGCTTCATTTGCTGGATCTGCCCCCCTGAATAATAGAACCTGTCCCCAGGTCAAAAATACATAACCTGCAAAATGATTAGGAGGCATATAGGATTTTTTTTTTTATTATTCTTATTTACTTTTCTTTTTTATTTTTTATTTTAAATAAAATCAGCAAAGGTAATAAAACAACATAAAACTAAAATGTGGACTGGGTTGCCTCCCAGTAAGCGCTCGTTTAACGTCATCTAGCTTGACGCCTGTTTATTTCAAGGTGGAATATCTCTGTGATCCATCCTTCTGTACACATTCTTCCCCTGCATTAAAATTTTTAAGACCATTAAAAAGATTTAAAGTTACCTCCTCATCTTGAGTTCTAACTTGAAGTTCTCCTTTGTCGACATCAACTATGATTCTAGCAGTCTTCATGAAGGGTCTTCCAAGTATCAAGGGAACCTCCTCATCTTCTTTCATGTCCATCACAACAAAATCCACAGGAAATATGAATTTATCCACCTTGACGAGAACATCTTCAACCACACCATATGGATACTTGGTTACTTGATTAGCTAACTTTAAAGTCATCTTGGTGGGTTTAATCTCCAAATCACCTATTTTCTTCAGCATTGCCAAAGGAATTATATTTACGCTTGCTCCCAAATCCAATAAAGCATTGGCTACTAATAAAGCACCTATAGACACGGGAAGGTTAAAACTCCCTGGGTCCTTGAATTTTTTAGGCAAGCCTTTTTGAATAATGACATTGTATCTATCCTCCAGCTCTATATTTTTTTCTTCAATATAGCTCCTATTCTTTCGAAATCTTTCAAATGTTGAATCTTGCTTCAAATTTCCTGCAAAATAATTTTTAGGGAGCAATTTATCAAAGAATTTTCTTTCCTTCTCGCTTTTTGAAGGAGAATGAGGATATGATAAATCTTTTTCAAAAACTCCTCTCTCCTTATTTTCACTTTTCTTCTTTATTTTTTCCTCCTCAGTTCTCTCTTTCTCATCTTTTTCTTCTTTTTCAGCCACTACATTATCGCAATGCTCTTTTGAATTGGTTTGCCTATTGACTGAAAACTGGCCACTTTGTTCCTCCACAATTTGTGAAATTTGTTTGGTCAGCTGTCTCATCTGGATCTCTATACTCCTAATCATGGCCATGCTATTGTCCTGCGCTCTCACAATATTGTCCTGCGCGCTCACAATCTTTGTCAGAGCGTCTTCAACTTTATTCATTCTTTCAAGCATGGATGGATCCTCAACTTCAGGT